>NC_134805.1:41772770-41785270 GCF_046742065.1 Oratosquilla oratoria | reverse complement strand
CCAGTTCAGCTTCTACGTCCATATCTACTTCTACGGCCATATCTACCTCTACGAACACGCCTACGTCTACGCAGACGTCTGCCTCTACGGAAACGTCTAACTCTGCGGACACATCTACCTCTACGGATACGACTACCTCTACGGACACGTCTACCTCTACAAACACGTCTACCTCTACAATCACGTCTACCTCTACGGACACGTCTGCCTCTATCGAAACTTCTACGGACACATTGACTTCTACGGACACATCTACCTCTACGGACACGTCCATCTCTACCGAAACTTCTACCTCTACGGAAACATCTACTTCTACTGACACGTCTACCTCTACAGACACATCTACTTCTACGGACACGTCTACTTCTACGGACACGTCTACTTCTACGGACACGTCTACCTCTACGGACACATCTACTTCTACTGACACGTCTACCTCTACGGACACGTCCATCTCTACCGAATCTTCTACCTCTACGGAAACATCTACTTCTACTGACACGTCTACCTCTACAGACACATCTACTTCTACGGACACGTCTACTTCTACGGAAACGTCTACTTCTACGGACACGTCTACCTCTACGGACACATCTACTTCTACTGACACGTCTACCTCTACGGACACGTCCACCTCTACCGAATCTTCTACCTCTACAGAAACATCTACTTCAACTGACACGTCTACCTCTACGGACACATCCACTTCTACGGACACGTCTACCTCTACGGACACGTCTACCTCTACGGACACGTCTACTTCTACGGACACGTCTACCTCTACGGACACGTCTACCTCTACGGACACGTCTACCACTCCGATCGTAGTAACTTCCGCTCGTTAGTGAAAATTCAATTTGTGACATTCAATGATTGAAGATTTCATTAGTATCTCTTTGAGTGAGGAATTCTTTTGTGGCTTTCACTGGCTGGCACCTCGCACGTTTGGATTTTGTTATTGGGATTCAACGATTAAGGATTTCGTTAGTAACACTTTGTATATGAGGATTTTATTTGTGGCATTCGCGCGAGTGAGGATTCCGTTTGTGGCACTCAGCGAATTAGGATTTCACTTGTGGCATTCACTGGTTGAGGAATTAATTTGTGGTATTTCAAGGGAGGCTTCGGTCCATTAGAGCTCCCTCGTCTTTGATGACAGAAACCTGCTTCTCCACCTCATTGGGGTCTCGACCAATCTAGACCCTCTTCAGACAAAGGTCGAGCTTCAAGAATCGCTGGTCAAATGCACCAGAATTCATTTTCTACATCATTCAATTCGTATCTTTTTCATTTCTTCCTCTCTCCTCAGTTCCACATTCTCTTATATTGGCAAAACAAGAGAAAATACGACCTGACTGAGAGAAGGAGAGTTTCCAGTTCTTCATGGGTCAAGTTTCATTCCAGGAGAACATGCGCCTCGAGGTTGACAAAGTGGAAAAACCCTTGGCCCCTCCAGTGGCCGGCAACGGTTCTCAGAACCTTCTATAGACCTTCCAGGGAAGAAACTTTGGACAGCGTTAGTGTGAAATACAGATATTCGGTACATGTCCGTATTTTGTTCGAGTAAACAGATAAATAAATTGTGAACCAACCAGTTATATTCTAGTTTCCTTTCTCCTTTCTTTCTCTTGGGCCCTATTCGTAAATAATGGCCACCAGAACCTTACACATCATCACATTTATTCAAACTATTTAAATTCAAAGGAAATCACTTGGTGAAAGAAAGTTTATGGTGTTTAACCCTTTTGAAACTGACTTGGTTTTCTTTAGAACCAAATCGTTTGCTAGCAGGCAGAATGGAAATAACAGTCATGAAACATAAAACAACAGTAAGAAAAGCTGAATATCCAGACGAGACGAGACGTCATACATCCTGCCTGACCCAAATAACCAATCAAATAACAAATAACGAAATAATCAAACCAAAAAGCTAATGGCATATAGAGACCCCATGTACTAGACAGACCTCATTTATGAAATAGTTCATACAGTTAGAGGGCTGATTTGCGCAAAGTTTTTTTTTTCATGTTGATGACGTGCGAAATGGCACTGCTGACGTTAGGAGTGCGAATATTTCCTGCAAATTTTGTACATACTACACGCACACACACACACACACACACACACACACACACACACACACACACACACACACACACACACACACACACACACACACACACACACACACACACACACACACACACACACACACACACACACACACACACACAATTGATGGTGCAGTGGTTGCGATCGCGGCTGCCACTACGGCTGTCCGGGTACGAATCCCGCCCAGGGCTGAAGTAATTTCAGTATTGCTGGTCTGCGAGTCGTTACTCCAACTCTTGTGGGGGGAAGTTGTGTGTGTGTGTGCGTGTAAAGTCACAGCATTACCCATAGATCGGTCATATATGAGCTCTGAGCTCTCTTCCAGGAGGGAAATAGCTGTCGATCACGAGTCCAACACGTGATCCAAGACCATGGTGAAACACACACACACACACATACACACACACACACACACACACACACACAAACAAACACACACACACACACACACACACACACACACACACACACACACACACACACACACACACACACACACACACACACACACACACACACACACACACACACACACACGAAGTAGGAGACTTAAGAAAAAAATTGACGCCGTCAATGGACATCAAGTCTCGTGTAATCAATTAAAAGAAACTAGATCATGAGGCTTCATATATGCTATTGAGCTTGGGGGAACCATTAAGAAAGACTGAGGTGGAAAGTGGTATTGCCTTGGGGTTAAGAATGCCAGGTCAACCAAGGTTTGACCTGGGATGCCCGTAGAGAGGAGAGGCACCGGCAGTCTGTTAGTTGGAAGTCCTAGCTGTCAGACGACCCTCCCTAATGTATATCCCGAGCTACAAATAGACTAATGTTTACAACTTTGGGTTTCCCTCGATGTCACCTTAGAATTTGGTGCCGTCTGTATTGCTGAAGGAGGAGCGAAATGGCTTACAAAGGTTGTGTGAACCTGGAGGTTCGTCTCAGGATGTGTGAGGAGGAAATTCGTCTTCTCAGGAGTGCGCTCTGTGAGAAGAGTGAACCTTCCCCACAACCCAAAGAGCGTTCTACTTCTTCACCTTCTGTCACTGCCGTGAGCGAGTGGTGCTCCGTGGGGTCCCGTTTGTCGAGCCCTCGTTCGGTAAGCGGGTGCCCTGCGGAGCAACCGCTGGCTCTAGCCAATCGTTTTGCTCTGCTGGAGGATGAAGTTGCTGAAAATCAGGAGTTCTTGGTGGTAGGGGATTCCATGGTGCGAAGCTATGACGACATCCTGCAGCGGAAGACCAAACGACGTTGCAAGCAGGCAACCAGGCCGTGGGATCGCCGATTGTACCCAGACCATCAGGGAGCAAAAACGGACGAACACGGTTACGATTGTTCATACGGGAAGTAACGATGTGGGTAGGGTGAGATCAGAGGAACTTGTTCGGAATTACAAGGTCCTCCTTCAGGAGATGAAGGAACGTGGGAGCCGTCACGTAGTCTGTGGGATCCTCCCGAGGATCTACGCAGGCTCGTGTTGGAACAGTAGAGCCATAGGGATCAATGAGAGGATATCACGATTGTGCACGCAACTGGGATACCACTTTCTTGATCCTTGGTATCTCTTTTCCAGGCGTCATGACCTTTACGCTTCTGATGGGATCCACCTTACCCGCAGAGGCAAAGATGTTCTTACAAACCTCATTGTGGGAGTTTGTAATGAACTAGTTCCTTTTTTGGGGGTAGAAACCCAAAGGGAAGGGGAAATAGAGTGTACTGGGGAAAACAGAGTAGAGTATAGCATTAATGTAGAACAATATGCCAGTATAGGACAAAATGTAATTTTAAGATATAATGTCGGTAGAGGACAAAATGTTACATTAGGATGTAATGTCAAAGGACAAAATGTCACGATGTGATGTAATGGCAGTGGAGGACAAAATATCACGATGGGATGTAATAATAGTGGAGGATAAAATATCACGGTAGTATATAATGTCAGTGGAGGACAAAATACAATTTTAGGAAGGGATGCCGGACTGAATGTCAATGAAGGACAAAATATTACGATGGGATATAATGACAGTGGAAGACAAAAGACCACAATGGGATGTAATGATAGTGGAGGACAAGATATCAAGGTAGGATATAATGTCACTGGAGGACAAAATATAATTTTAGGAAGGGATGCCGGACAGAATGTCAATGAACGACAGGAGGACGGTATGAAACGCTGTGACGTAGGGGGACAAAGTGTACAAAAGAGATCGGATGACCGTGAGCGACCAGATGTCCGTGATGGGGGAAATGTTAATTTTGATGGAAGAAATGTTAATGAGGCATTGAATGTCAATGGAGGACCAAATATCAATATAGAGCAAGGTGTCAATAAAAAACAAAATTATAATGTAAATGTAATGAAACTCAGAGCGTGTGAAAAAAAAATAATCACGAGTTTCTTTTAACCATGTGCTTTAATGCTCGTAGTATTAGGAACAAATTTCAAGAAATACAGGCGTATGTCAAAAGCGAAAGTCTCGATATGATAGGAATAACTGAGACATGGTTAAATGGTAAAGAGTTTGAAGCTGAATTCAATATTGCGGGATTTAAACACTTTCATCAGGATAGTAACCACAAGAAAGATGGGGGTGTTCTGTTGTACATTAAAAACAATGTCCATGCTTGTGTTTTAGAGAAAATGAAACAGGATGCATATGATAGTTTGTGGGTAGAATTAACCTAAACAAATGGACAAAAAATGAATGTAGGTGTAATATATAGGGTAAGGACATTATCATTAGCAGACGACAAACTGTTATTTCAGAAATGGTCTAGTTTCTGCAACCGGGATTTATTGATAATGGGTGATTTCAATTTTTACTGACATTGATTGGATGACCCTTGAACATGGCCATATAGGTAGTTGCTTGATTGATTTTCTCGGTGACAATTACTTAGTTCAGCATGTAAAAGAGCCCACAAGACATGGAAACTTACTCGATCTATTAATCACTAGCCGCGAAAGCATGATAACCGATGTAGAAGTCGGTGAAACTGTTGCAAATAGCGATCACAACTTAGATTCAAACTACTAAAAAATTTCAGAATAGATACTTGTGTTTCTAAAATACCCGATTTCAGTAAAGCTCAGTTCATAGGACTACGTCAGGAGCTTCAGCTTACAGATTAGGAGGCAAAATTAAGCGAAAGACCTGTAGATCAGATGTTGGAAATATTTCAAAATACGCTCACTAAGATGTTTCACACTTACATTCCTTTTAAGGACAGACGTCCCCCAAATCAGGCTCGCCCAAAATGGCTTGACAAAGAAACTGAAAAAAGTATTGCTAAAAAGCGACAGGCTTACAAAACATATAAGTGCTCGGGTGCATCTAATGACTATCAAAGTTATGTATTAACACAGAAAGATTTAAAAAAGACAATAAAAAAACAAAAACGACAATATGAAATGAATATTGCTGATAAATCCAATCTCAAAGAATTCTATAGTTACATTAGAGATAAAAAGGTTGTTAGGAATCACATTGGTTCACTATTATCTGCTGACGGTCAACTTGAATATTCAAATGAAGAAATGTGTGATATTTTAAACAATTATTTCAGCTCAGTATTCGTAAACGAAACACCTCAAAGTGAACTCCAAACTGAAACCTGTGAAAAGTCTAGGGTAAACTTACTACGGTGAATATAACAAAAGAAAAAATTAAAAGGTGTATAGAGAAACTCAAAGTTAATAAAACACCAGGGTCTGACTGTTGACATCCAAGAATCTTAAAGGAAATTAAAAATGAGATTGTTGTTTCATTAGAAATTATTTTCAAGAAATCCATCATATCCGGAGATGTCCCAAGGGAATAGAAGCTAGCTAACGTTACTCCCATATTCAAAAAAGGTGACAAAAAGAAACCAAATAACTACAAGCCTATAAGTTTAACTTCAATCGTAGGAAAAATGATGGAAACTATCATCAGAGATGATATCGAACATAATTTAGAATGTAATTGTTTGATAAATGATAGCCAGCATGGTTTCAGACGGAAATGTTCTTGCGTGACTAGCTTACTCGAGTTCTACAACACAGTTATCTCGAATTATAACAAAAGAAACAATATAGATTTTATATATCTAGACTTTGCAAAAGCTTTTGATACCGTCCCCCACGAAAGACTACTTACTAAATTAGCTTCACACGGAGTAAGTGGTAGTCTATTAAGTTGGACTAGAAATTGGTTGAATGATCGAAAACATAGAGTTGTTTTAAATGGAAAAACTTCTGGATGGAAAAATGTTACAAGTGGAGTTCCTCAGGGTTTCGTTCTTGGGCCACTTCTATCCATAGCATGTATAAATGATATAGACCATGGACTAAAATCTACTGTTTCCAAATTTGCTGATGATACAAAACTGTACGGAATGGCAAATGATTACTTAAACCAATTAGGTATTCAAGTAAATTTAGATAAATTACAGCAATGGTCTGAAAAGTGGCTAATGAAATTTAACACAAGTAAATGCAAGGTAATGCACATCGGTAGAAATAACAGTAAGTACGATTACAAGTTATTTGGAAATTCGTTAACAAAAATGGATAATGAAAAGGATCTCGGCGTAATTATCAGTAACGATCTCAAATCATCCAAGCAGTGTATTTCAGCCTCTGAGAAAGCAAATGAGATTCTAGGACTGATTGCGCGATCTTTTGACTTCAAAAGTCCATCATTCATTAACAAGTTATATAAATAATTAGTTCGTCCACATTTGGAATATACTGACATTGACAGATTGGAAAAAAGTACAACGGCGAGCCACAAAACTGATTCCAAATATCAAAAATAAATCATACGAAAATCGACTTAAAACATATGAATCTGTTTTCCCTAAAAGAGCATAGACTCAGAGGTGACTTGATACAGGTCTTTAAGATTCTAAAAGAAATTGGCAACATCAATAGTGACAAAATCTTTACACTGAATGAGAATCAGACAAGAAACAATGGTCTCAAACTGTTCGGAAATAGACTTAATTTGGAAGTGGGTAGAAACAACTTCTCCAACCGTGTAGTTAATGAATGGAATAAACTTCCTGCACAGGTAGTGCAATGTAGTTCAGTTCGAAGCTTTAAGAATCATTTAGATAAACACTTAAGCAAGATGCTGTAATGACTATCATTTATTTTATATTATCTGTTTATTTGTTTTGTTATCATGTGTCCATTTGTTTATTATTATTTGCTGTATTCTCATTTATCATTAGTTATATGTCAACTTATTATTTTCATGAAAGTGGTAGCTGCCACTTGAAAAAGTCACTTGAAAAAGCCACTTGAAAAACTGTAATAAGCGAAACGTCGTACAAATAAAGGCTCCGTCCTCATATGCTGTTTAACTCGTCAGCTTATTATTATTTACTATTTACCTGTTTGTTTATTATCTAACTATACCTATGCATTTATTTGTGTATTTTATTTATTATTTACATTATCATAGTTTTTATTTATTCATTCATTTATTTATCATTATTATGATTTTTTTTCGCATCCAACCTAGATATGGACCTAAAGGTCTCCTGTCGGTATAATCCTCCGTTGTAATACTTTGTAGATCTTTGTTTGCATCGAAAATGGACTTCACAAGGGAGTGGGAACACACAACAGGTGGAACGATCTTTGAAGCTATTGGGAAATCAAGAACTTATCTTAGGACTTTAGGTATGTAAACGTGAAACTCAAGATTATCAGAAACCTAGAAACTTAATTAGAAAGGAGACCGTAAATAATAAAGAGGAGAAATTAGAAGCTCGACAACCTGTAAGGGCAAAGCAAATTAAATTGAATAAGAAGATTAAGGAAAAGATAGATAAACAAATAAACACCTGAAAGAGGGAGCTGAATGCCTGTGGGGCAAGGAAGAGAGAGTGCAAAAGACAGGATTGAAAATGGACGAGGAAATGACTTTGTTTGAAAATATCAAGTGGATCAAGGGAATCAAGCCCAATTCCTCCACTTCCAACCATTCTCCATCCATTCATTCTTGTCTTTGGCTCTCCCCTTTCCTTGTTTGGGCATATGCTTCTATTGCAGACATTTAGTAACATACAATGTATATACACGTGCACACACACACATACACGACCACACACACACACACACACACACACACACACACACACACACACACACACACACACACACGCAGACGCACACACACACACACACACACACACATACACGACCACACACACACACACACATACACACACACACACACACACACACACACACACGCGCGCGCGCGCGCGCATAGATCGGTCATATAAGCTCTGAGCTCTCTTCCGGGAGGGAAATAGCTGTCGATCACAAGTCCAACACGTGGTCCAAAGACCAAGGTGAATCACACACACACACACACACACACACACACACACACACACACACACACACACACACACACACACACACACACACACACACACACACACACACACACACACACACACACACACACACACACACACACACACACACACACACACACACACACACACACACACACAGAAAACATACAAACACACACATACACACACACACACCGACTCGGTGGTACAGTTGGTAGAGCGCTGGACTGGGAAGTATGATAGTGCTCGCAGTACCCAGTTCGATTCCTGCCCAGGGCCGAAATTATTTCGGTATCGCTGTGCCTTTGGTCGTTACTCTGACTCTCGTGGGCGGGGAGTAGGGTGTGTGTGTGTGTGAAAGGTCATAGCATTACCCATAGATCGGTCATACGAGCTCTGAGCTCTCTTCCGGGAGGGAAATAGCTGTCGATCACGAGTCCAACACGTGATCCAAAGACCAAGTTGAAAGACCAAGGTGAATACACACACACACACACACACACACACACACACACACACACACACACACACACACACACACACACACACACACACACACACACACACACACACACACAATATATATATATATATATATGTACATATATATATATATGTATACATACATACATATATATATATATATATATATATATATATATATGTATATATATATATATATATACATATATATGTATATATATAAATATATATATATATAAATATATAAATATATATACTATATTCGGTCCTCTATAGTGATATTTATGCATACGTATATGGGTTTCTCCTTAGCTCAATTGGCAGATCATTCACCTGTTGCTATACAGAAGCCAAGAACGGTTTTCTACAGATATTTGGGTCGTTAGTTTGCTGCCTGGTGCCTGGCACCATACTTTCACCAATATTGCACCATTCCCCCCCCTCCCATCCCACCCACTCCCGGCTGACCTTCCTGGGCCAAACTTCGACGGTTCCATAGGTCGGATGCACACCAACCTAACCTCCCGGGCAGATGACATGACCTGGAAAAAACCCTTCCAGTTCTTCTTCCCATAGTCTGTTCTGGTGCGCGCGCGCCCGCGCGCGCGTGTGTGTGTGTGCATGTGTGTGTGTGTGTGTGTGTGTGTGTGTGTGTGTGTGTGTGTGTGTGTGTGTGTGTGTGTGTGTGTGTGTGTGTGTGTGTGTGTGTGTGTGTGTGTGTGTGTGTGTGTGTGTGTGTGTGTGTGTGTGCGCGCGTGTGTATATGCTTATGTGTGGAGTGACAGAAGTAATCATTCGTGGTTATACCGTAAATACTGTATTAATACATACAAATATACATACATATATATATATATATATATATATACATATATATATACATATATATATATATATATATATATATATATATTTACATTTTTGCCTTTCTATTCTTTTTCCTAATTATTTTCTTGGCTCCTTATTACTCATAATGAAAGACTCACATTTGTGAAATAAGCAAACAAATGAATAAATAAATGAATGAATAAAGATGTTTACTGGTAAATGAGAAACTCACGAATGTTGCGCCATTTGCCTTGAACATCATTTCTTTAAAACACGAAACAATCGATTCCTGATTTATTCACGCGTGCATGCATACATATATACATACATGCATACATACATACATGCATACATACATACATACATACATACATACATACTTACATACATGCATACATACATACATACATACATACATACACACGCATACATACATACATACATACATACATACATACATACATACATACATACTTACATACATGCATACATACATACATGCATACATACATACATACATACATACATACATACATACATACATACATACATACATACATACATACATACATACACACGCATACATACATACATACATACATACATACATACATACATACATACATACATACATACATACATACATACATACATACATACATACATACATACATACATGCATACATACATACATACATACATACATACACACGCATACATACATACATACATACATACATACATACATACATACATACATACATACGTACACACATACATATATAATGTACATATATACATATATACATATGATATATATATATATGCATATATACATACATGCATGTATATATACATGTATACATACATACATATATGCATGCATATATACATGTATACATACATACATGCATACATATATAATTTATGCTTACATGATGGCGCTGTGGTAGCGATCGCGGCCGCCACTACGCTGTGAGTCGTTACTCCAACTCTCGTGGGCGGGAAATTGGGTGTTTGTGTGTGTGTGAGGTCACGGCACTACCCATACATCGGTCATATATGATCTCTGAGCTCTCTTCCGGGAGGGAAATAGCTATCGATCACGAGTCCAACACATGATCCAAGACCATGGTGAATTACATATGCATATGTACTTGCATACACATGGACATACATAGATAATGTATATATATATACCTACCTATATACATACATTCACATGAGCATATATATGAAAATACATAATGTATACATACATATATACCTACTTACATACATTCACATGTGCATATATATAAAACACACATACTTGCACACATCCGGTGATACAGGAAGATATGATGGAAGATTTCTTATAGCGAATAAGTTTCTTCTTTTTCTGCGGAAATGTGTTTTTCCTGTGATTATGATGACATAATTAAAAAGATAAAAAAATAAAAAAATAAAAAATATGGATCATGAGTCGATCTTACAATCTTATCTCCTTCTTACTCGTTATGTCGTAATTTAATTCAATTTTGTTTAGTTGATTATATCTTATATCATCTCAGTTTATTTTTTTTTATTTTGTCTCGTTTTACTTTATCTTATTTTACTTTGTTTTATGTATTCAATTATTCATTTATTCAAAACTGTTGTGATGATTACGAGAAATCCAGGACACTCCTTACACTAAAGAGAGGACGGGGAGGGGGAGGAGGAGGAGGAGGAGGAGGAGGAAAAGGAACGAGAGGAGTAAAAGGAGGAGAGGAAGAAATAGAAGGAGTAGGAGTAGGAGGAGAAAGAGTAAGAGGAGGAGGGAAGGAGAAAGAGGAGTAGTAGGAGGAGAATGAGGAATAGGAGGAGGAGGAGGAGGAGGAGGAGGAGGAGGAGGAGGAGGAGGAGAGGAGGAGGGGAGGAGGCGGGGAGGTAGGAGGAGGATTAGGAATAGGAGGAATAGGAGCAGGAGAAGAAAGAGGAGTAGGAGGAGGAGAAGGAGGAGGAAGAGGAGGAGGAGGAAGGGAGGAGAAAGAGGAAAAGAAGGAGGAAGAGGAGTAGGAGGAGGAGAAGCAGGAGTAGGGGTAGGAGTAGGAGGAGAAGGAGGAGGGGAAGGGGAGGTCTACGAGGAGGTGGAATAGTAGGAGGAGGAGGAGGAGGAGAAGGAGGAGGAGGAGTAGGTCCTAGTAGGAATAGTAGTAGGAGGAGGAGGAGGAGGAAGAGGAGGAACACAAAGGAACACAAAGGAAGAACAAACAATCGCAGGCGTACTGGCCCTAACGAGGTCGTTTGTGTTTACTATACTAAGCTACAGTTAAGAAAACAGGGTAACTAGGCGATAGAAGATGAACTAGCACTACTGCTACCACTATCCTATCCAATTACAATTAAATGCCGGGCTGTCAGATCTTTTATTACAAAGGATAATATTTTATTTGCGGATTAGAGTCAAAACATTTATCTAAGCGATTTTAAATGTTGTTAATGTGTTACTTTCAACGACGGTGGAGTAGGAGTAGAAGGAGAAGGAGACGGCGGAGTAGGAGTTGGAGGAATAGGAGTAGGAGGAGGAGGAGAGAAGGAGGAGGAGGAGGGGAGGAGAAGGAGGAAAAGAAGGAAGGAAGGAGTAGGAGGAGGAGGAAGGAGGAGTAGGAGTAAGAGTAGGAGGAGGAGGAGTAGGAGTATTAGGAGGAATAGTAGGAGTATTAGGAGGAATAGTAGGAGGTGGAGGAGGAGTAGGAGGT
>NC_134805.1:41750270-41752770 GCF_046742065.1 Oratosquilla oratoria | reverse complement strand
TTTGTTCATTTAATCAATTCACTCTATTTATATATGTTATCTATGTTTATGTATTCATCTATTATTCTACTTTTCACTTCATTTCCTTATATGTTGTATTTTATTCTATTTTATCTTTTCTTTTGATTTTTCGCCATTTTCCTCTTTGGGTAAAATTCGTGAACTGACATGATAAGAGTTGCCATGTATTTAATTTCTGTATTTTAATCCAACTGGCCGGAAACTCGATCCTGAAAGTAGTTTAATTCGATTTCACATGAATTGAAACCTGTGACTAATGATGACAACCTCACTTACCTAACCTAATCTAACCCACCTAACCTCAACAACTGGTATGTTAGTTAACGTCAAGTTCAGTACGGAAGGATACTATAGCTCTTACGCTCCAAATAGTCCGTTCAGGGAAGGGCAGAAGCGGGAACTTCCCTGAGTGCGACGTTGCCAATTGGACCACCTTTCACCCAGTGAGACCTCTACGTGGCAACATGGAGAAAAAGCGCTACTGCCACGTGTCATAAATTTATTCAAGTCATTATTATAACTTAAAAAGTGATACTCACTGTATTATACAACTTCCTTTACCATATACAGAATATAAAAAAATCAAATAGCATATACATGGGAAATAAGAGAGAGAAAGAGAGAGAGAGAGAGAGAGAAAGAGAGAGAGAGAGAGAGAAAGAGAGAGAGTGAGATATGTACTACGGTTGATTTGGCAGCATGGCTCACGACGTACGCCACACCCTGAACGGACTCCCTGAAGCGCATGGAATGTAGTTCAAAAGGCCTTGCTGATATGAACTTGTGAAAGTCGTTATTTCAAGCGAATGATGACTTTCCACATGGTTTGGCAGTTACACTTCTTGCACACAACATAATCAGAAAATATTCATTCACAAAATGTACATCAGAAACTTTGTTCCTTAAGTCTTCATTAAATGTTCAAATTAATTATCACATTCTCAGTACATTACGTTTAAACAATGTAGTAATGTAGGAACCTTGAATTACCGCAAATATCAACTTAGTCTATAAATAACTTGAAAGAAATTATTTTCCACAAGGATGTAAGTAAAATGATGAATGCTGAAGATGTGAAGACATTGTACTAAATGTACACACACGCACGCGTGTACATACACTCGTGTACACACACGCGTGTGCGCATATGTACAATTTTATGTACACATACCTATGCCCCTCAGAGATTTTGTCCGTGTATTTACCTAATTGTAACTACCTAACTGTAGTATATAGGGAATAGGCAATGCTCGTTGTGTCCTGTCTCTTTCTCTCCAATTATTAACATTCCTTAAAATGGTTCCATCTTTGGCTGTCACTTAATTCTCCAATTATCAAACTTAGATTTAAATTCATGTATGGTTCAAACTTCAGATATATCGCCTTCCAGGCCTATCCAATTATGTCTCTATGAATGAAGATACAAAAGAAAGTTGAAGTGCGTCTTGCTTTGAACAAGGTTTAAGTAGGTCAGCTGCTATGGTTAAGACATTTGGAGAGAATGGGTGTGGAAATGGTTAGAAAAGGGTGCTGAGGTAAATATCGTAAGAAGAAAACTTCTACAAATACAAAGAAGGCGATGAAAAAAGACTGTAAGAACCCGTCAGGGAGCAAAGAGGATGAGGGGGACAAGGAGGACGAGGAGAAGGAGGAGGAGGAGCAGGAGGAAGAGGAGGAGGACGAGGAGAAGGAGGAAGTCTTCCACGACAGAACCAGACGGAGGAATATGCCTGAACCCCTAATAGGCTGCACTTTATTTCAAAGTGGAAGATGATGCTTGTCATGTACTGTCATTTACAGTCGCTTCTTTTCTTTGGACAAATATCGCGCCGCTACCGGGGGAAGATGAAAACATCTGAATGGATATACACATACATCCATATATGTGTATATATATATATATATATATATATATATATATATATATATATATATATATATATATATATATATACCATACATATACCAAAGGCTCTTTTCCCCATATATATATATATATATATATATATATATATATATATATATATATATATATATATATATATATATATATATATATATATATATATATATGCAAAGAAATCACAAAACACACGTGATAAAATATTTTTGCAGAAACCACTGGGAAATTGAAAAAACAGATACCGAACGTTTTCGTCTAAATAGATGAAAACGTTCGGTATCTGTTTTTTTTTTTCAATTTCCCGGTGGTTTCGGGAAAAAAAAAAAAACGAAAAAAAAAAAACATATATATATATATATGTATATATATATATGTGGGGGTGTATGTATGTATGCATGCATGTATATATGTACGTATGTATGTATGTATTCATGTCGAGCATCTAAGTCTGGCGTAGGAAGAAAACCCGTCAGGAACCGTTCGTCCGCGTCGCGCGCGGCGGCGAGAGTGAATGACGAAGGTGGTGACGTCGGGGCAGCCAGCTGGTTGGCTGGCTGGCTGGCTGGCTGGCTGGCC
>NC_134805.1:41725270-41747770 GCF_046742065.1 Oratosquilla oratoria | reverse complement strand
ATATACTATGAATAGAAGTGGCCCAAGAACGGAACCCTGAGGAACTCCACTTGCAACACTTTTCCATCCAGAAGTTTTTCCATTTAAAACAACTCTCTGTTTTCGACCTTTCAACCAATTACTAGTCCAACCTAATAGGCTACCACTTATTCCATGCAAAGCTAATTTAGTAAGTAGTCTTTCGTGTGGGACGGTATCAAAAGCTTTTGCAAAGTCTAGATATATTAAATCTATATTGTTTCTTTTGTCATAATTCGAGACAACTGTGTTGTAGAATTCGAGTAAGTTAGTCACGCAAGAACGTTTCCGTCTGAAACCATGTTGGCTATCATTTATCAAACGGTTACTTTCTAAATGATATTCGATTGCATCTCTGATGATAGTTTCCATTATTTTTCCTACGATCGAAGTCAAACTTATAGGTCTATAGTTATTTGGTTTCTTTTTGTCACCTTTTTTGAATATGGGAGTAACGTTAGTTGGCTTCCATTCTCTTGGGACATATCCGGATATGATGGATTTCTTGAAATTTTTTCATTTTCTTTAAGATTCTTGGATGCTAACCGTCAGGCCCTGGTGTTTTATTAACTTTGAGTTTCTCTATACACCTTTTAATTTTTCTTTTGTTATATTTACCGTAGTGAGTAAGTTTACCCCAGACTTTTCACAGGTTTCAGTTTGGAATTCACTTTGAGGTGTTTCGTTTACGAATACCGAGCTAAAATAATTGTTTAAGAGATTACACATTCCTTCATTTGAATATTCAAGTTGACCATCAGCAGATAATAGTGGACCAATGTGATTCCTAACAACATTTTTATCTCTAATGTAACTATAGAATTCTTTGGGATTCTCTTTGGATTTCTCAGCGATGTTCATTTCGTATTGTCGTTTTCTTTTTCTTATTGTCTTTTTTAAATCTCTCTGTATTGATACATAACTTTCATAGTCATTAGATTCACCCGAGCACTTATATTTCTTATAAGCCTGTCTCTTTTTAGCAATACTTTTTTCAGTTTCTTTGTCGAGCCACTTTGGGCGAGCCTGATTTGGGGGACGTCTGTCCTTAAAAGGAATGTAAGTTTGAATCATCTTAGTGAGCGTATTTTGAAATATTTCCCACATCTGATCTACAGGCCTTTCGTTTAATTTTTCCTCCCAATCTGTAAGCTGAAGCTCCTGACGTAGTTCTATGAACTGAGCTTTACTGAAATCGGGTATTTTAGAAGCACAAGTATCTATTCTAAAATTGTTTAGGAGTTTGAATCTGACTAAGTTGTGATCGCTATTTGCAACAGATTCACCGACTTCTACATCAGTTGCCATGCTTTCGCGGCTAGTGATCAATAAATCGAGTAAGTTTCCATATCTTGTGGGCTCTTTTACATGCTGAATTAAGTAATTGTCACCAAGAAAATCAATCAAGCGACTACCTATATGGCCATGTTCAAGGGTCATCCAATCAATGTCAGTAAAATTGAAATCACCCATTATCATTAAATCCCGGTTGCAGAAACTAGACAGTTCTTGAAATAACAGTTTGTCGTCTGCTAATGATAATGATATATGTATATATATATAATATACATATACATATACATATACATATACATATACATATACATATACATATACATATATGCATATACATACATGAATGAAACTCTTGGACACCAAGACTTAATGAAAACAAGTTGTCGATGTCAAGGAGTAAAGGTATGGTGTACAGACGGGATCAGAATCATCTAAGGCCGTCCGGATACAAGTCTACGGGAGGAGACAAACCTTAACAGCAACAACAACAGCAATAACCACAAACGCAAAGACGTGACCAATCATCTTGGAAAGGTTCTTTCTCTCCATTAACATTTGACCTAAATAGGACTCCACTTACTCCCTGCTCACCAATAAATGCCCAGAAATCAAAGCTTGGGCTTTGTGTTCTTCTCGAATTTATCCACTCTTTCAAGGTGCACCCACGTCTTTGTAGAACCGTGTGAGGTACTTTGCAGTCTTAACTTACCTGATTATGACCCTATTTTCTAAAAAAAAAAAAAAAAAAAAAAAAAAAAAAAAAAAAAAAACGTGACAACCCTATGGACCACAGTCGAGACCCTCTTTCCTCCAAAGATTTGATTTCCCTAGTTGACACCCTTAAGGAGCAAAACCACGTAGTATTCTTTTACGATCTAAGACTCATCTCCACTCAAGGAAGAACGTAGACCTCTTTGAACCTCAAGGACTCTTCCGTCGTTCTGTCCTCCCCGCTAAACCTCCCCTGAACCTCCTACCTCTGCCACTCCTCTACAGCTCGACTTTATCTCCAAGAAAATAAACATCAGTTACTGGGGTTGAACTTCAATACCTTTAGCTAAATAAAATCATTTATTTTGAGCACAAATTAAATCTATAGAATCCGCCATGGAAGTAAAAAAAATAAATATGTACATAAAAATATATAAAGAATGAATAAACCTTAGTCAAAGCCGTCCTTCTTTTAAGACGTTCACGTTTTCTACAAAAATGAATGAGTGAATGAATGAATGAATGAATAGGTAAGCAGATAAATAAGTAAATAAATTTAAAAGTAAATAGGTAAAAAATTAAAAGAACGAATAGATAGGTAAATCAGTAATTACATAAACAGATAAATGACAAAACAGTCATAAATAAGTGTATATGTGTGTTTGAATATATATATATATATATATATATATTTATATATATATATATATATATATATATGTATATATATATATATGTATATATATATATATATATATATACATATATATATATATATACATATATATGTGGGCAGGAGATTTTCTCTTATACATACTTCATTGAAAGTGATGGCTAATTGTGCATTTATTATTTTCTTAAATGTATTTTCCATATGTCTTACTATGGACTTATGTTTCTTTGATAGAAGGTTTATGACTTCACTGTAGGTGGTCATGTTTGCTATATCGCGATTTCGGGTTCAAGATCCTTCTTAATCAGCTCTTACAAATATTCTATCTGGTCAGGAAAAGAATTATTCCGGTGTTATATTTAATCATGTTACTTTATACACTTCAATTTCCATACTTGTTCTTCACTGGGGGAGGTTACCGGTCACCTGGGAGAGGTTACCTGGTAATGCAGGTGGTAATGAAATGTCACGTGCTAGGGGAGCCTCCGATTCCGTGTTGTGACAAAATGTCCTATGCTTGGGATTGTTTTTGTCTCGGGCTTTGATTTGTGAGGCTATGTCTCATGCTTGTTTTGTTTTTGTTTTTGTTTTTGGCGATTTGTCTCATGCTTGGGAGGGCCCTAAGGTCATTTGCTTGTATATTTAGATTTGGGCTCAACTACTTAATGTATAATGCTTCTAACATTGGGAGGCGTCTGTCGTCTGTACATATTTTCAAAATATCATTGTTTTCTTCTAGGTTGTTTCTTGTTGATGTTGTGCCATGGACTTCTCTTAAATTATTTTTAGGGGCTCCTGATGCCAGGTGGTATGGAAGGCGACGGGATAACTTCATTGTCACCATGCCAATATAGGTAAATAGTATATATAAGTAAATATATAGATGACATGTGATTTCTGAAGTTCCTTTCTCTCTTGGTGGGGGCTGTATTTAAGAAGGAGGTGACTGGTTTTCCTTGTCTTGTAATAGATCACCAAGTTTATTATTTTCTCTGCGTTGGCTGATTTGATGTTTCTCTTTATAATCCGTTTCATTATTCTTTCATCTTTATAGGCTGATGAGAATGTAGATTTATAATAGATGTCAATTTTTTCTGTATTTTGACTATTTTTATTATCTTTGTACCAGGCGTCCATTATTTTCTTAGTCTGGAGGTTAATCCCTTTTCTCACTGAAGCCATTATCAATTTGTACTTGGGTGGACCGCTCGATTTCATTGTGTACTTGTTTCCACGTGCTACAGCGGGTAAGTGCTCTTCGAATGTAAGCACCAATGGTAGACTCTAATATCTCTGAGGGCACTCACTAGAACCATTAAGGCAGTGTCCAGGGTGTGTGGGTTTAGTGTACACTTCTGTGTTAAAAGAATATCAAGGAAGGGGAAAGCTTCATCAACACTATCTTCCTTAGTGAAGGTAAGTTTAGAGGTCTCAGCTTCATTATTGTTCTTGGTCTTTATGAAAATACCGTCAATGTAGCGACAGTGAATGTCTGATTTTTCTGATATTCTGAATACTTCTTCATCTATGCTTCTCATGAAGTAGTTTGCCATTAAAACTCCAAGGAGGATCCCATTGACACTCCATCGATTTGACATGCACATATACATATACATATACATATACATATACATATACATATACATATACATATACATATACATACACATATACATATATATATATGTATATATATATATACATATATATATATATATATATATATATATATATACATAAATGAAGTAAAACAGCAAGAAAATCTGCTGAACTCGACCCAGTGCCCTAAGCTGAGCGACTTAGACCCGACCCGACTTGACCAAGCCCCCCCCCCCCCACTCAACACCCCCCACCCTCCACCCACCTTTCTAGGTCACCAGCAGTCTCATGCTCGACCCGAAGAGAAGACGGGAGGGCACGGAGGCGTCCTCCTTACCCTCTTCAATGAGGTAACTCACTTGAAACATTTCCTTCTGGTTAGCGTCAGATGATCTCATTCATTTGGGAATCAGTCAGAGACCGGCCTGGACGAGGTTTTAGCCGATCGAGACTTTCTTCGGTCTAAGCTCCGATCGCTGCCTATTCAACAAAATGGCTTCCTTCTCCTCCTTCTTCTCCTCCTCCTCCTCCTCCTCTTTCTCCTCCTCCTCCTCCTCCTCCTCCTCTTCATTCTCTTTGACCTCCTAAATCCCTGGTCTCTTTCTTCTTTTTCTTCATGTGCTTCCACTCCTCCTCCTCCTCCTCCTCTTCCTCCTCCTCCTCCTCCTCTTTCTCCTCCTCCTCCTCCTCCTCCTCCTCTTCATTCTCTTTGACCTCCTAAATCCCTGGTCTCTTTCTTCTTTTTCTTCATGTGCTTCCACTCTCCCTATCTATCCTTTGGATTCCCATTTTCATCGCCCATGACCCCTTTCTTCTTACTCCTCGTCCTCCCCCTCACTTTTCATCAACCTACTTCTCTTCTCTTTCTCCTGTTCCTCCTCCACCTCTTTTTCCTCCTTCTCCCTCTTCCTCAACTTCCTTCACCTCTCCTTCCTCATCCTCCGACTCCATTTCTACCTCCACCCTCTTCTTCTATCTCTTCTCTCTTTTACTCTATTCTTCTTCGGCCACATTCCTACTCATGGCCTCTTCATCCTTTGAGATTGGGGGTGGGGGGTGTCTCTCAGCCAAGCATGGAAAATGTACACATCTGAGTCAATACACTTTTTTTTTCTTGTTCAAATTACACACACATACATGTATACCCACACCAACAATGTATATATATATATATGTATATATATATATATATATATATATATATATATACTAGCCAAATTACCCGCGCGTTGCTGCGGGCAAATGTTGATCATTTTCATTTGATAGAATTTGTGGAGAAAAGTTGCACGTATCAATATAACTCAATGGAAAAGGTAACACAAATAAAATGTTAAAAAAGTAAGAAAAAAACAGTTTGAGGAGGGAGACGGCCTTTGGAAATAAAATATATTCGGCCGTAAGAGAAGAATTGAACCAACTTTTCATTATCTCTGAACTCGAGTATATTACCGCCTGCGAAAAAAATAAAATAAAAATAACCAATATTTAAACATTTGGTAAAATTATACAATCATTTTACATTTACATACTTTCTCCTTACAAAGGGTATCACAGTTTGTGACAACATTAATTTCACAAATATAAATAATATTTATGAACACATACAATGGTTTGTTTAATCATAGTATTTTTTTGTCAAAAAATGCCAATCGTGTTAAGGGGACATTACAGTAGTGGCGTGTTGCTATACTATACCCCTTTAACACTTAACCCTAGCCTTTTTTTTTCTAATATAGTTATCCAAGTACCTGGAGTGATAAGGTATCAGAATATATGTTTATGGGAGCATATCTCCAAAGCCCTAGGAGGAGTTCGTGAACAAACAAACAAGCAGACAGACAGACAGATAGAAGCTACTATTTTATTATAGTATATATATATATATATATATATATATATATATATATATATATATATACATATATATATATATATATATATTTCTGCTCTATCCGTCACACCCTTGTCATAAAAAATTGTACATTGTTACGGGTGACGTTAAGTTTACATCGTTTTGTGTGTGTGTGTGTGTGTGTGTGTGTGTGTGTGTGTGTGTGTGTGTGTGTGTGTGTGTGTGTGTGTGTGTGTGTGTGTGTGTGTGTGTGTGTGTGTGTGTGTGTGTGTGTGTGTGTGTGTGTGTGTGCGTGCGCGCGCGTGTGTGTCCCGTAAGAGGGAAGTTGTGATTCCCGAGTAGGTGGGCTGGTAATATGTGATCTCGTGTACAGGTGGACAAAGTCAGCCATCTGCGCCAGATCAAGATGGGACAGAGAGCGGACATTGACTCATCAGGGCAGATGTTGCAAATGTATAAAAAAGGGGGAGGAGAAGTGCAGATGATAGTCAATAGTCCACACGAAAAGCACGGTATGTGTGAGGATCGTGAATGGAAATGATGAATTGTTTGAGGTGAATGTGGGCTTCCGTCAGGATTATGTGATCTCGCTACGGTTATTCAACATATGTATGAATTGGATGGTAAAAGAGCTTGCCAGAGGTATGGGATTGGTTGGTAACAACATAAGGATATAGAAATTGAACTAACTGGTACTTATATATGATACTACAGGTGATGATTGATATTAGAATTGTATGTGAGAAAAAATATACAAACTCGCCAGGGGATTCTATTCAGGTGAGGGCTGAGGCACTCTTGTTACTTCGTTTTCCCGAAGTAGGGGTAAAGTTTGCAATGACACACTTTTTTTATATTCATGGGATCGTTTTTCGTAACCAATACATCAAGGTCATGTATTTTGCTTCGTGTGGTTTTTCCTCCCCCTTCTCCTCTTCCAAACCCACCACCTTCTCCCTCCCTACCCCCTCCTCCTCTTACTCCCTCTCCTCCTCTTTCTTTCTCTATTCTGCCTCCTCCTTCACCTCCTCTTTATACAAAAAAGAAAGCATCAAAGAAAGAAAAAATAAAGACTGGAAGAATTAAAAAGCAAAAGAAATTAGAAGAAGAAGGAATAAAAAACAATAAGACAGACAAAATAAAGAATGACAGGAAGAAAAAAACAGAAAAAATGAAGAAAGGGAGGAAGAATGAATGTGTGAAAAGGAAAATATAAAAAGAAACAATGAAAGCGAGAAATAGTGAATGAAAAACAAAAAAAAATCAACGATAGAAAGGAGAGAGTGAATCAAAATGGGTGGCAGGAAGAAATGAAGGGACGCAAGTGCAAATGAGAATTGCCGACAAACGTGGCAAGTGAACTCCCATTGGTGGACAAACCGCCGCAAATACTCAAAGAGTCTGTATTTGATGATTGTTGTACAAAGACAAAAGGCTTCGTTTTTAACTTGAAATGGGGTGGGTGCCCCGCTCTGCCCTTTATAAAAAAAAAAAAAAAAAAAAAAAAGGAAGAGAAAAAAGCTCCTTAGCATCTCCTTCAAACGACGTCTTGAGAACGGATTTTGATGTCATGACACTTTACACCAATTCCCATCCCGGTGGCCCCTACGAGAGAGTCCGAGTGTCATCGACCTCTTCTGTCCCAGATCCGGGCGAACCTGAAATGGGACGGGTGGGGCTGGTTGACGGGTTAGCGGGTTGTGTGGTTGCTTGGTTGCTTGGTTGGTTGGATGGTTGGTTGGTTGGTTGGTTGGTTGGTTGGTTGGTTGGTTGGTTGGTTGGTTGGTCGGTTGGTCGGTCGGCTGGTTGGTTGGTTATTTGGTTGATTGATTGGTTTGTTGGTGGGTTGGTCGGTCGATTGGTTGGTTGATTGGTCAATTGGTTGGTTAGTCAGTCGGCCAGATGGTCGATCGGTCATTCGGTCAGAGGGCAATAGGATTGTTTGGCTGGTTAATGAGTTGGTCAATGGGTTGGTTTTCTGTTGTTTGGTCTGTCGGTAGGTTGGTTGGTTGTTTAGTTGGTCTGTTGGTTGTCCCCGACGGGCCGTCATCGCGGCAACACGACAGCGGCGGAGGCGCAGAGAAGAAAGTGAAAGTGACGGCGCTGCATAGACAGCTGCTGCTGCTGCTGCTTCTTTCCAACAAACTGGACTTGGGCGGCCTCCGTGGGAGACATAAGACTTTTTTGTCGACGTCCAGGTGAATGGCTCCGGCCTACCATCACCTTTGAGGGAGGTGAGTATCATACTCAAATCGTGGTACCTCCTCAAAAGAAAAAAGAAGCACAGTGTCCTAAGAAAATGTATATATTTGTATGTATCATATAGGCGGTGGTCAAAAATCGGGCTGGAACGCAAGACCGATCGGCCCACAAAAGAACTCTTCGTGTAAGGATAATCAAATCTCGGGTGAAGGTTATGGTACTGTTACCCACTAAACAACGAGTTCTAGCTATAAGACTGGATTCGGTTTGGCCTGTGCGCCGCTGGTGTAATCGTAAGCTTGTTGGCCTCGCATTCTCATAATTGTTGTTTCGAATCCCACATTCCTCTCCGATTCCCAGCAGTAATTGTGACCTAGCCCAAGAGTCCAAAAGGCACATAGGGCAAAGGTGACGACTTCGGCAGCAGCTCCGTGCCTCCTGGCATAGGCTCCTCACCTTTGGCTGAGAACGGTGGGTGAGGACTTTGTATTATGGATTCAATGTGAGGTGGAGAGTAGGATGGGGACAGGCGGTGTCATGGGGTGGGAGTAAAGTGGGAGGACAGAACATTAGGGATTAAAAAACATTATCAATCCTAATCTGCAGTTGGCCTTGAGGTCTCCCTTAATCCTCTGACTGCTGGATGTTTCCTTCAGCTGAATAAAATCGTGTGAAGGTCAACCTTGGCGATGAAAAGGTTAGCTAACTGCATCGGGCACCTGTACCTCATAGGCGGCAATGGTACCACGTGCAGATGAGACCAAGGAATCAGAATACAATGGAGGAGAGAATGTAAGTCCACTGTATGCAAGGCACAGATAAGGTGTTGTGCTTACCGGTATTGTGTAGGAGTAAGTGGTGAAAGTATGGAGATTACTGGGGTTCTGCATACGGATATGAAGAGTAAGAGGTGCAGTGGAGGTGGATGAGGTGTGGTTGACATGTAAGGTGGTTCGATAAATCGATAAGAGACGAAAACGTGAGGGGAGAGATTTATGGGCTGGATTTCAGGGGTGGGAGGGGTGGGAGGAAGAAGGGGAAGGAAGAAGGGAGGGTGTAGAGGAAGAAAGGGGAGGTGGAAGGATGTGAAGTGAGGACGAAGACAAATAGGGTTCTCAGCAGAGTCCGTGAAATGTCATGAGGTGAGTCAATGAGAAATGACTGTGATGCTGACGGACAGATTGAGGTGAATGGAAGCAACATCCTTGGGAAGGAAGTGAGAGGTTCTCATTTTCCTGGAAATTCTTCTCTGGAAGGAGGAATAAGAATAAGACTTAGCTTTGTTCGAAGGATCTGAGATCCAGGGGAAGAACTCGTTTTGCTGGACAATTACCTCGAAAAGCTGAAACAGTTTTCTGGATGAACTCGATGACCTAAATAAGAAAAGCTTGCCTGGGGAAGAAGAATACATCATTCTCCAGGCTTCCAGGGGACCAGTCATTCTTTTGGAAGATTTCTTCGATTCGTGGTAACAATTCTTCAAAATATCTGGAAGATCTAAGCTTCGTTGGAAGATGGAGACACCCAGGAAAGAATCTAGTGTCTGCTAATCATCTCGTTATCTCTCGTTTTCCTGGTACATGTCTTCGAAGTACGGAAGCTATTCTCTTGAAGAACTCGAAGAGGAACTTAAGGAAAACCTCACAATTAATCAGTATTTGTGTTCAATGAATGTCATTTTCGTATTGAGAAGTGATCTTTCACCACCAACATGTATTTGTGTACAAGGAAATCATAAACACGCTTTAAAAATTACTCGTTCAGTTCACAACCTTTCAGGTTTTAGAATAACAGTGACGGAATTTTTTTTATAGCACTTCAAACAACATGGGATCCAACGTAAAAAGAACGCAGATGATGTGCGCATGCGCAACAGTAGCTTCCGAGTTGGCGAAAGACCTGGAAATAACCGTTATGACATCACCAGACAAGCCAGTGCAGTCCATTACCTCTGTCTAAAACCACTTTTTTTCACAATAGCCACCAATTACAAAACTGCTATTAACAGGCTCGGACGGAAGCAACATTGAAACATCTCTCTTTTGATTTACCCAATCCTGACAGTCGTTTTAAATTGTTTTTCATGAAATCCCTTTATACGTAGACATATGCAATACTGATGTGTAGACCATAAAAAATAATAATAATACAACGCGTACCCCTAGACAAATTTAGGAAGAACCTAGTCATGGACCAAAAGGCCTCTTGTCGGCATGCTCTTCCTTTGTAATTCTTTGTAATTTTGTCTGGTATTTTCTAGCGCGTAGTGACGTCATGACCACAGTTCAGGACCGGGCCTGATGTCATATACTGTTTGTGTTCGTTTGTAAAAATTGAATATAATCATTAGGTTTGAACAATCATGGTACCATAGGATACAAAGACATTTAACACATAGAAAGGCCACGTAGAAACACGTAGAAAGATCAGAGGTCACATTTCTGGTCAATTTCATAACTAGGACGTGACTAAAGCTGTGATTTCTGGGCTCGAAATCTGAGATGAATGAAATCCTTTGGCGGCATCCAGAGTTAAAGGAAAAGTACCACTCTGATCGGAAGGGGTTTAATGGAAATGAGCTTGAACCTTAACACAACTACTAACGATTCATACATTTCCTCTGACATCCGCCAGATGTTTTTATTCAGCCAAAGGAGTCATCGAAAGTGTTCTAGTCTCACATTCGCTAAGTTGTGGGTTCGAATCCCGCACTCACCTCCGATTACCAGCCAAGAGTGTTTGTTATCTGCCCAACAATCCCCGAACTGCATAATAGGGAAAAGATGGTGGCTTCGGCCGCAGCTACTCAGCGCCTCCTGATGTATGCTCCTCAACTTCTCCTCACCTTATCCCTCTTCAGTGGTTTTAGGTCTGCGCCATCTCCGCCGCTGATTTCCTCAAGGGGCTATCACACTAGACTATTTTCCATCCATATACTACCTCCAGCCTCTATTTAAACATTCCAAGATCATTTCAATAGTATGTCTGTCATTCATATAGTTTGAAAACCTCTTAGTTGATCATCTAGTTTTGCTATATATGACGGGAAGCTAATTCGATATCTGGAGATTTGAAAATTGAAGTATTATTACCGAAGTCGTTTTTACTCAAACGAACTCTCGACCCCTCGGCGCTGGTGAAGCCCGTGAAAGCTTAGTGTGATAGTCCCCCTCAACCGGCGGGGGCGGAGGGAGCGACTGGTAACCATTCTTGCGGCGAGGATCGTGCGCGGGGCACCCTTCGGCGGAAGGCGCGAGAGTAAATGTAGGTTAGCGGGAGAATGACGTTGCATCAGAACAGCCATTGAAGCGCAGATAGCGAGAGAACGAGCGACGTAGAGCCAATGTTGCTCGTTTCTAGTAACCGGTTCCGTGTGCACACACACAAACACACACACATACGCACACACACACACACACACACACACACACACACACACACACACACACACACACACACACACACACACACACACACACACACACACACACACAAACAAACAAACAAACAAACAATTAGAAAATAAAGATTATAACTGAAGTTGGAACCCTACATGAATTTGAAGTTAGCATTGCTGTAAGCTACAGCATCGTCCTGTATATTGCACTTAGGTAAATACTATTAGGTAAACACACACAAACACACACATACACAACGAGCAAACAACCTTCGACCTTATCATCACTGATGTGGCCCAGACCTCTCGGTCGTAGCAAACACACCATCATATGTGGACAACGATGCCTAGCACTCCTTGCACATTATGTACTCAAATCAGACTAGTTCTAAAATCTACACAAAATGTATATTGTTAGTGTACCTCTATATACCTGTTAACTTAATAAACCGGGGGTGGAAAGGGAGCTGGGAGATAGGGTTGATGAAAGAGTGTTGGAATGGATTGGACACATAGAAAGAATGAGTGAAGAAAGACTAGTAAAAGAGGTGTGGAAGGCAGAGGTGGAAGGAGTGAACATGAGTGGGCGACCTAGGATGAGATGGATGGATGGGTTGATAGGGGCATTGGTGAAGAGGGGAGTGTCTATTGAGGAAGGGCGGGAGAGAACAGAAGATAAGGGTGAATGGAGAATGGTTGTGTATGGATGATGCTGTGATGCATGAGGGGGAGCGGGTGGGGGATGGGGGGTGAGGGAGTATGTATGAGAAATAATTTGACGCAACCCGAAGGAATTTCTCCCTCTCTTCTCTTTTTCTGTATGAGGGGACGGAGAGGTGGGGTCGCGGATTTAGTGAAGCGGCCTTGCTGTGGATGTGCTGTGTCTTGCGATATTGCTTTTGACCCAGGGCAGTGGACAAGATGCAGGGATGACCCGTCATCCAGGTGCCAAGATAAGAGGGAGGGAAGAGGGTAGAGGAGAGTGGAGTATGTTGGGGATGGAATGGGGAGTGGTTTTTATGCCTTTGTTTTTTGGCTACCTCCCTTGTAAGGGGGAAAAAGCCTTTGGTATATGTATGTATGTGCGTATGTATGTATTTATGTATGTATGTATGTATGTATGTATGTATGTATGTATGTATGCATGTATCATCATCATCATCATCATCATCATCATCATCATCATCATCATCATCATCATCACCATCATCATCAACATCATCATCATCATCATCATCATCATCATCATCATCATCATCATCATCATCATCATCATCATCATCATCATCATCATCATCATCATCATCATCATCATCATCATCATCATCATCATCATCATCATCATCATCATCATCATCATCATCATTATCACTATACACACACGTACACCCACAAGGATTTGGTCAGCCGCAGGCTTATTAACAGCTCTTGGCTTCACGTAGACACAAATGCTTCGGGGGTAGATGAGTGATCCCTGATGCCATTCATCTTTTCACATCTGCCTCAGGTATAGTGAAAGCAATCAGACACACAGCCTCTCTTCCTTCTCAATTAAAGAAAAGGTTTCTATGGTGCAGAAAACATCAAAAGAGTCTGCAAGTAGATACTTAAAAAGGTAATGTTGAGAAAAGTTCGCTAGAATTTATCGTGCCTTGGGAAAAGATGCAAGTCTTTTGGCCACCTCAAACTACTTATGATATATAGAAACGTTTTTGTTTAAGTTGGGGACAATGCAGCGTCAGTGTAAATGTGACGGCACACTGGACATTTCTCGCTAGCATGCTACTTGATTTTTGCTACTTCGTTTAAGTAAAAACGACTTCGGTTACGATTTTTTGTTTTTTCAATTTTCCAAATTTCAAATCACTCTTCCGTCATATAGGGAGAAGTTACATGACGAACTAAGAGAAGTTAAACCTAAAATACGAATGTTAGACACATTTTTGAGATGTTCTTACAAAAAATTAGAATATTGTAACCGAAGCAAAAGCGAATAGCATGCTAGTCTAGTGTGCCGCCACCGTAACGAAATAGAATAAAATCATGTGATGTTAGCCAGAATAAAACATTAAAGAGGGCGTTGCCCGTACTTCTCTTTCATCAACTTTTCAAACTCGATTCAAATTACACATTTACGAATTTCATTCCAGCTCCAATGAATTTTATTCAGTTCAAATGGATGTTTAGGACAGGAAGGGACATGAGAAAATATTTCTCGTCGTAATCATCAAATCTGCCTGTGTTGCAATTGAGACAGACTGCAAGAGAGTGACGTCACAAGGCACGTCACAGCACGTTACCCGAGGATAACGTTCGCTCCATCACCATGCATACAAACGTGCGCACACATTTTAGGAGTAGTGTGGTACTGGCCCACCAGCAAGAACCTGACCTTCCCACGATAATGATGGAGAGAGACCTCACAACCTAGGTCAAATCCCCAGCGGTCAGCTCCGCTGTCAACTTTCACAAGGCGACCGTTAAAGACTACCATACGAACGATATTTCTTCTGTATATATTTTTTCTTCTTCCATTTCATTTATGCCATGCTTTCCAATTGTTCTAGGTTAGATATGTTTATTGTAATTAATTAGCAAAATATTGAGTGTATCACTCAATTAGTTACACGCCAAATTTGGCCTCTTGTATACAAATGCTATCTCTAAATTGATAAAGTGTCACCCAATACCAAACCCTTCTTCACCACGGCTCAATGCTAGGTGGACAGATTCAGATTCACCATGGGCTTGAGCGAACACACAGCCTCCCTCTCTGTTATCCAATCAGAATAAAGTCCATAAAACTCATCACTGTTTACATTCGAATTCGTTGGTTGCCTGGTCACCGAATTCTCTACCTCTAAGCCTCCGAAGAAATTATCAACAGTGTGTATAGGAATACAATCCTGCCACACCTGAAATGTGACCATTGAAGAAAACAAAAAGAGAGAAAGAGAAAATCCTGCGCACGCCTCGTCTCATTTTCGTGAAATATCACTTTTCACGCATTTCCCTTCGTTTCAATACCAACATCCTATGACGTCGAAAGGTCATTAGACACATGATCCCCAAAAGGTCCCACGTTGAACTGCGACCAGACGACATGACGTCATATCGGCCAGTACAATGACTTGACTATATACTGTATTCACTCTGACACGTCGCCAGAACTCCTGCTTACGTCATATCGTTAGCTTTCTATCTGAAATGAACTGCCCTGTTCTTGTTCAGACCTCAAGGTTTTCTCTCGCACGCGTTCTGTGGAATAGCGTCAGGCTCCGCCGCCCTGTCTTGTCACTTGTAACGAGATTTATGTGGTAGGCGGAGACATCAACGGATTTATGTATGCATGCGTGTATATATTTATGTATCTTTTATGAATGAATGTATACATGCATGCATGTATACATGTATGAATGCATGCATGTATGTATGTATGTATGTATGTATGTATGTATGTATGTATGTATGTATGTATGTATGTATGTATGTATGTATGTATGTATGTATGTATGTATGTATGTATGTATGTATGTATGTATGTATGTATGTATGTATGTATGTATGTATGTATGAATGTATTATATACCTATGAATTAATGTATGTATGTATGCATGAACGTGTGTATGTAAAAATATATTTATGTATATATGTATAAATGTATGTATGTATGCATGTATGCACGTGTATGTATATATGTATGTATGTATGTATGTATGTATGTATGTATGTATGTATGTATGTATGTATGTATGTATGTATGTATGTATGTATGTATGATGTATGTATGTATGTATGTATGTATGTATGTATGTATGTATGTATGTATGTATGTATGCATGCATGCAGGTATGTATGTATGTATGTATGTATGTATGCATGTATGCATGTATGTATGTATGTATGTATGTATGTATGTATGTATGTATGTATGTATGTATGTATGTATGTATGTATGTATGTATGTATGTATGTATATATGTATATATGCATGTATGTATGTGTGTATGTATGTATGTATGTATGTATGTATGTATGTATGTATGTATGTATGTATGTATGTATGTATGTATGTATGTATATGTGTATGTATGTATGTATGTATTATGCATACATGTATGAATGCACATATATATGTGTATACATATATGTATAAATATATATATATATATATATATTCATACGCACACACGTGTATATATATATATATATATATATATATATATATATATATATATATATGAGTGACTGGATGCATTATCTCTGCATGTGTATACAAAATTGACACCAAATACTGGACACAAATCATACGAAAACCACCTAAAACATCTTAACCTGTTGTTCCCTAAGAAGAGCAAACTCAACAAAGTATGATAAACGTCTTCAAGATTCTAATGAGAGGGGATACCCCATCAGAATAAGAAATGTTTTCGCACGAAAAAAAATAAAAATAGGAAATGGCTTCAAACCGTCGTTATTGTCAGCCTAGAAGTAGGAAGAGATAATGCCACCGACCGCGTAGTCAGCGACTGGAGTTATCTTCTCACAGAGGCAATGAAATATAGTTCAGTTCAAAGGCTTGGAATTCACTCGGGTCAACAACCCAGGCAAAATGTGATTACGTGTGTTCATGATTCATTTTTTTTTTTATTTTTTTTATCTAATTTTATCAATTTATTTATTTATTTATCTATTCATTCATTTGTTTATTTAATTCTATCTATTTACATAGTTGTTTATTTAGTTAACTATTTAGTTATTTTGTTGTTTATTCACCTAGTAATTAATTTAGATATGTAGTTATTTTCGAATCTAGCCTCGCTATGGATTGACAGATTTCGTATCGGTATATCCTGTCATGCACACACATGCACAATACAAAGGCCTATGCATTTACACATTCTGAAAAAAAACAATGGGAATGACGGGGCGTGATGGAGCATTGGAAATATGATGATAACCTTGTGGGAAGTTCTACTTGTCCACTTTCTTCATCCCACCCCCAGTCCCCACTACCCCCTTAACTACGCCGTCGTATTCAGCATCTGTGTGCCTGCTCCTGTTCTCGTTTTTGTTATAGAATATAGTCCTACATCTGAAACCTGTGCTCTACTACACGACACCATAACTTTTCCATAGTTTCGACTACAAGACTATTTTCTCTCTCTTTTTTCTTTTTCATTCTTTTCCTTTCTTCCTTTCTCTCTTTTTTTTTCTTTTTATTCTTGCCTTCTCCTTTCGCCCTCCTTCAACCGGAAGTGACGTCATGGTTTACTCTCGTCGTTTATCGGTCTCATCGTCAACAACGACGACGTCCATGGAGCCAGCGACCGACGACATGACGTAGTAGGTCGTAAACGTCACGTCGTCATAATGACGGCCATTATTGTCGTCAGTATCTCATTTGACTTGCTACCACTACTTTGTCACCAATAAATCATCATAACTCACTCGCTGTCATCATTGTCATTATCGCTGTTAAAAGCAGCAGTTACAATACCAACAACGTTATCATAATCTCTTGTGAAAATAAAATAGAATAAAACGTCTTGCTTGTTCCAAATTCGTCATTTTCAGAGTATCTCACACTTTTACGGCCACTCGCAACATGACACATTTAATTTCGTAATACAAGAATTTTTTTTTTTTATCTTGATGGATGAAAAAAAAACATTACAGTTGATAAGGTTTCAGAATAACTGAGATGTGCACCAATTAGGAAAACTTCCACACGCAACTAGCCGAAAAATATACATTTACAGCAGAAAACAACAAACCATTATACAAGAACATGAATTACCAAACAACATATATACATTCATATCATACATACATACATACATACATACATACATACATACATACATACATACATACATACATACATACATACATACATACATACATACATACATACATACATGCACACATATGCGTATATATGTATATGTATATACATTTATATATATATATATATATATGTATGTATATATATATGTATATATACATATATATATATATATATATATATATTTTTTTTAACAGAAATGTAGTAGCACATTTGTAAATAACACAAAAGAAACCCACAGTCGGAGAAAATAAACTTCGAATGAAAGAAGATTCTATATTTCGGCTATCAACTATAGCCCTCTTCAGAAAAGTACATAAGACAGAGGACAAAGGGGACTTATAAGCTGCAGAAACATAGAAAAGAGAGGGAACGTGGACTGATCGCATTACTCAGACGCGGGGTAAGATGGGGTGGCGGAGGAGGGTGAGGGTGAGGTGGAAGGGGGTTGTAAGTTTCATACGAGCCTACTCACCGCCGCACGAGAAATAATGTCAGGCGTTCACTGCCCTCAACCTGGTGATTTATTATAAAACCAAGAAAACTAGCCACCTCCTTATTAGAAACAGCCCCCAACAAGAGAGAAAGGAACTTCAGAAATCCCATGTCATCTATAGGTTCACGTGTACACGAGGGAACTGTGAAGCCCTCACATCCACCTATATTGGCATGACGACAATGAGGTTATCCAACCTGATATCTGGAGCCCCTAAAAATTACTTAAGAGAAGTCCATGGCATAACACTATCAAGAGAGAACCTGGAGGAAAACACTGAGATTTTGGATTTATGTACTGACGACAAACGCCTCCCAATTTTAGAAGCATTGTATATTAAAGAGTTAAGCCCAAATCTAAATATACAAGCAGACGACCTTAGAGCCCTCCCAAGCATAAGACAAACCGTTGCAAATCCAAACATGAGACATAACACCACAAACGCCAATATGATACAAAACGCCACTAGTGCAAATACGAGACAAAACGCCATAACCACAAGCATGCCACATTCCGCCACAACATGAACCCGGAGGCTCTTCTAGTGCACATGACATTGCCCGAAATACCGGGTGACCTCCCCCAAAGTGATTAGCAAGTAAGAAACTATAGTATAAAACTTAGAACTTTAATAAGACTCATCGGATTAAATCTTATCCTAACATGATAGAACATCCCTATAGCTACTGAAGAAGGGTCTTGAACCCGAAATCGCGATCTAGCTAATATGACTACATATAGCCAAGTTATAAAGTTCCTTTCTAAGGAACACAAATCTATAATAAGGTACCTATATGGAAAATACCTTTAAGAAAATAATCAATGCAAAACTAGCCATCACTTTTAATAATATATGCACTAGAGAAAATCTCCTGACCAAATACACCTATGATATATATATATATATATATATATACATATGTGTGTGTGTGTGTGTGTGTGTGTGTGTGTGTGTGTGTGTGTGTGTGTGTGTGTGTGTGTGTGTGTGTGTGTGTGTGTGTGTGTGTGTGAGTGTGTGTGTGTGTGTGTATATATATATATGTGTATATATGTATATATATAATATATATATATATACATAGATAGATATAGATATAATATATATATATATATATATATATATATGTAATGTAATGTATATATATATATATGTAATGTATATATATATAAATATGTATACATATATATATGTGTATATATATATATATATATATATATATATATATTTATACATATATATATACATATGTATATACATATATATATATATATATACATATATATGTATGTATATATGTATATATAGCTTTTCCTCGCTATTCGATGGTTCGATATCCGATATTTCGTTCATACGATTCTTTTGAATGGATACCACTCGCTCGTTTTCCGATGTAGACGCTCGATTATACGATCATCAAACCGTAAAACAAACACACCATTATCGCAGCACCACCTACACTGCATCGGCCGCCCATCGAAACTCCTTCCCGCTCTTTATTCAGTTGTGTTTACTCCCTTGGCCCGTATATCAGTGTCTGTGTTTTATGTTACTATTTCACGTTCACTGTTGCTTTTACGAGAGTAATACATAACGTGATGGTTTCCAAGCGGCCTGCAACGACTACTACTGGTGAGATAAAGCCCAAAAGACAGAGGAAGAATTTATCGTTGGAGAAAAAACTTGAAATTGTTGAGCGCCATGAGGCGGGAGAAGGGGCTAACTCCATCGCTAGAATCATGCAGTTGCCTCAATCAACTGTCTCCACAATAACCAAACAAGGAGACATTGTAAAGAAAGCTGGTGAAACAGCTTCTACTGTACATCAATGGCAAAGACGCTGACGAGGCAGAGAGGACTAATAATGGAGGGAATGGAGAGACTCTTAAGATTGTGGATTGATGACCTATCTCGCCGCAGCAATATTCCTTCTACCTCCCTAGTGACAGCGAAAGCCCTCTCGATTTATAATTATCTACATAAGAAGGGATATGAATTTAAGGATGGGTCAACTTTCAGTGCCAGTAAGGGCTGGTTCGACCGTTTTAAAGCCCTACACATCAAAATGACTGGTGAGGCAGCAAGTTCTGCCAAACCTGCCGCTGCAGCATTCGTATCAATACTGAAAAAACACATTGAAGAGTGTGGCTACAGTGCCAAACACGTGATAAACTACGACGAGACAGGCTTGTACTGGAAGAAAATGCCATCCAGAACCTTTATTGCTAAGGAGGAGAAAACAACGCCAGGATTTAAAGCATCCAAAGACAAATTAACCCTGGTGCTGGGTGGTAATGCAGCTGGGGACCTGAAGCTGAAGCCTTTACTGATCTATCGCTGTAGAAACCCAAGGGCACTTAAGGGTTAGGTGAAAGAATATCTCCCAGTGATATACAGATCCAACAACAAGGCCTGGATGTCGTCCTCTATGAACCAGCATTATGTTGCAAATCATTTGTCCCCTGTATTGCGTGACTATGCTGCCAAAGAAAATATTGCCAACCGTTTCCTCCTGCTGGTTGACAATGCCCCAAGCTTCCCAACAACCATGGAAGATTGAGCAGACAACGTAGAGGTGATGTTTCTGCCCAGAAACACGGCAGCACTTATCTAGCCCATGGACCAAGGTGTGGATCGCCACTTTCAAGGTATATTACCAGCGCCACACAATGAGTCAGCTGATTAACATGACTGACAGCCCAGACAGGCCCACCGTCAAGGAATTCTGGGCCAATTATAATATCAAGAAGGCCATTGACAATATAAATGCACCATCGAAGGAGGTGATAGAAAAAAAAAACAAAAAACGAATGGCTGCTGGAAGAAAATGTGGCTCGAGTGTGTCAAGCCAGCTGACGACTTCATTGGATTTGGTGATGTGGCATCTATTCGTAGGGACATCGTCAGGCTCTCACATATGGCTGGCTTCAAGGAGGTGGATGAAGATGATGTGAATGAATTGTTACAGTTCCATGGTAAGCCGCTTAGGAATAAAGATCTGATGGAATTGGAACAAGATCGATCTCTTCATGGCGATGATGACAATGATGATGATGATGATGATGATGATGATGATGATGATGATGATGATGATGATGATGATGATGATGATGACTATGACGATGATGATGATGATGATGATGATGATGATGATGATGATGATGATGATGATGATGATGATGATGATGATGATGATGATGATGATGATGATGATGATGATGATGATGATGATGATGATGATGATGATGATGATGATGATGATGATGATGCGCCACCCCAGCGAGGCCTTAACATCAAAATATTTCGTGAGGTGTCCTCTGGTCTAGATGCAATCATCGAAAAAAATAAAGGAAAGGGACCCAAACCCAGCACGAAGTGGAACAGTTGCCTGTGATGCGGGGCAAGTCTTCAAGGTCTACAGCGATATATTCGAGGCCAAGAAAAAAAATAAAAGGCAAGGCAAATCACCCCCATACAGCTTCTTCAAACCTGCCGCTCCCTCCCACCCAGCCCCCCGCCCTGCATCATCTGATCCAGACGCCCCTCCGCCACCTCTCTAGTCTACGTCTGGCGCTCTTCCGTCCACCTCTGCTACCCAGGATTCATCAAGCCCTACCACTTCTGACGACGAGGAGAAGGCTTCTTTACCTTTCGAAATAATCAGCGAAGTCCTTAGCATCCTACACCACAACGGGGGTAGGGGTCAGAGGATGACCAAAATTGTGCATTTGGATCTCTCACATTCGTGAAAAACAACAGAACATAAGAATGGAAGAGACTGAAAGAGACCAGATGGCCTACACTAGGCAGTTCCATGTTCTTTACCACCCATCATCCCCGTGCATAAATTTATCTAATCTTCTTTCAAAACAACCAATAGCTTCAGCGCTCACTACATGGTTACTATGTCTATTTCATTCGTTAATCACTCTGTTGGTAAACCAGTTATTGCCCATTTCCTTCTTAACCCTGATTTTAATCCTTCCTCATGATGCTCCGCATGCCGTCAGATCAACCTCGAAGGTTCACGTCCAGGGGGACATATGGGTGGTGAAGTTCGACTCGAACCTGGCTCGAGCGACACTTCTGATGTCTGGTGAACAACTCAGCCTCAAACATCGAACGGGGCTCGAACCCAGTCTTCCTGCATTCGAGGCAGTGACGCTGTCCGCCGCTCCACAAGGTCTCTCTCTCTCTCTCTCTCTCTCTCTCTCTCTCTCTCTCTCTCTCTCTCTCTCTCTCTCTCTCTCTCTCTCTCTCTCTCTCTCTCTCTCTCTCTCTCTCTCTCTCTCTCTCTCTCTCTCTCTCTCTCTCTCTCTCTCTCGCTCTCTCTCTCTCTCTCTCTCTCTCTCTCTCTCTCTCTCTCTCTCTCTCTCTCTCTCTCTCTCTCTCTCTCTCTCTCTCTCTCT
>NC_134805.1:41712770-41717770 GCF_046742065.1 Oratosquilla oratoria | reverse complement strand
GTTGCAAGACGAATGTTGGAGGACGATAAGATTTTGTCTAGATCTCTTGCTAGATTGGAATTTGGGACCACCCAATATTTAGCGTTGGACTTTTCTCTTTTGCTGCGTAGTATACTACGAGCCTTCTCCTCCAGGGTGCAAAGTAACCCTCTGGGGTATTTGAGCTTTTCAAAAGTTGTTTTAATTATTTCAATTTCATCCGCTAGAAATTCGTCACTGCAAATACGAAGTGCTCTTAGAAACAGGCCTATCACCACACCAGTCTTTGTCCTCTTATTATGTGCACTGTAGAAATGAATGAAGTCATTTTTATTTGTCGGTTTCCTGTAAACTTTAAATCTAACGCCGCATCCTGATCTTATTAACACGGTGTCTAGAAAAGGTAGTTGTCCGTCTATCTCATTTTCGATCGTGAATTGGATGTTAGAATTCACACTATTTAGATTAGATAATAAATTTTCAATTTTAGTATTGTAGTGGGTAATCACTAAAACATCGTCCACGTATCTCAGCCAAACAGTATTTTCAGATATCATGCGGAGAAAAAATTTACGAACGTCGCAATTGATGGTGCCCTAGAAGCAGTTGAAGAAGTACTGGAAATGTTCGAGGATAGTGATTTACCCGTGTGCAAACGTGATTACAAGAAATTATTATCCATGTGCGTCAGGTTCGGTGCTTGTGAATTTAACGGTGAAGAATACCGCCAACATACAGGTTTAGCGATGGGTTCTCCCCTCAGTGCAGTTATGGCCTCTCTATATATGGAGATGTTAGAAAACAAATTTTTTCTCCGCATGATATCTGAAAATACTGTTTGGCTGAGATACGTGGACGATGTTTTAGTGATTACCCACTACAATACTAAAATTGAAAATTTATTATCTAATCTAAATAGTGTGAATTCTAACATCCAATTCACGATCGAAAATGAGATAGACGGACAACTACCTTTTCTAGACACCGTGTTAATAAGATCAGGATGCGGCGTTAGATTTAAAGTTTACAGGAAACCGACAAATAAAAATGACTTCATTCATTTCTACAGTGCACATAATAAGAGGACAAAGACTGGTGTGGTGATAGGCCTGTTTCTAAGAGCACTTCGTATTTGCAGTGACGAATTTCTAGCGGATGAAATTGAAATAATTAAAACAACTTTTGAAAAGCTCAAATACCCCAGAGGGTTACTTTGCACCCTGGAGGAGAAGGCTCGTAGTATACTACGCAGCAAAAGAGAAAAGTCCAACGCTAAATATTGGGTGGTCCCAAATTCCAATCTAGCAAGAGATCTAGACAAAATCTTATCGTCCTCCAACATTCGTCTTGCAACTTCCACAGGTACGAAAATAAAGGACCTTTTAATCAAGAAAAAAGACCCAACCACAAATACAAACAGCGTAGTTTACGAAATCCCGTGTGGTGGATGTGACAGAAAATACATCGGTGAAACCGGCAGAGGCTTAGACACCAGATTGAAAGAACACCGAGCAGATGTAAGGCACCACAGGGTTAATAGTGCATTAGTTAACCATGTCGATGAAAGAGGCCATCTACCAAAATGGGACCAGGCAAGAATTCTCATGGATAACATTACACGGCAGGAAAGAAAGGCGATGGAGTCCGTTTTCATCAACATCCATGATAACATCAATAAGAGAACTGGGGATTTAATATGGGCTAAAGCAGCAGCACACTTTATCGTAATGAATAATAAACACAGAGCCCCTGATCCAGACGGACGTTTCAGCCACACGAACAACAGGAGGATACTTGGTCCACCCGCTGTGACAATCCGCCACACCGACAGTTGAGGTCGAGTGGGGGACCAACCTGACACTTTGCCACGTTCCTTCTTTTGCCATATATATTGACCAACTTGACTTTAAACTATGTTCCTCTGAAGAAGCCACTCAGGCGAAACTAGTCAGGAATAAAAGTATTTCCCTCAGCCCGTGTTCCCTTACCTCCTATCCACATTCGTCACAATGTATACACAATAATAATAATAATAATAATAATAATAATAATAATAATAATAATAATAATAATAATAATAATAATAATAATAATAATAATAATAATAATAATAATAATAATAGTAATAATAATAATAATAATAATAATAATAATAATAATAATAATAATAATAATAATAATAATAATAATAATAATAATAATAATAATAATAATAATAATAATAATAATAATAATAATAATAATAATAATAATAATAATAATAATAATAATAATAATGATAATAATTTTAATAATAATAATAATAATAATAATAATAATAATAATAATAATAATAATAATAATAATAATAATAATAATAATAATAATAATAATAATAATAATAATAATAATAATAATAATAATAATAATAATAATAATAATAATAATAATAATAATAATAATAATAATAATAATAATAATAATAATATTATTATTATCATTATTATTATCATCATATCATTATCATTATCATTATCATTATCATTATCATTATTTTCCCCTTTTTAGGCGGGGGGGGGGATTTGGGTGAAAAAATGAAGGGGAACTACAAGAATGTTAAGATTTCATGAGGAGGGTAAAAGAGAGAAAAAGGTTTAGAACCAAGTTAATCCTAGGATTTACCATGAACACTCCTAACTAAGCAATCACGTTAGTAGTTCCCTAGCCAGTAAGTAGGCAATTACCGACCTACCTACACAGCGGGTGAGGTAGTCAATCCGCCAAGGCAATCGGGTCTTGGGGCCGGATTTTCGGGTTCCTGGGGGGATCGAGTCAACGGGTAGGTAATATATCGACCAACCAAACAGCTGAGCAGACAGGCCACCATATATTCTGGTTACGGTTGATCACCCTACAACTCAACCCTTCACTCACTACCAAGGGCGTGAAGGTACATAAAAAATAAATAAATAAATAAATAAAATATATAACAGACACACCCTTTTGCTACCGAATGGTCGCCGCCGTGACGAATGGAATCGCTGGGAGGAAGACAAGATCAAAGGGAAAGTGCCAAAGGCGCCCGGTGCCGAAGAAAGTGTTCATTATTCCTATGTTCAGTGGTGGTGGTGGTGGTGGTGGTGGTGGTGGTGGTGGTGGTGGTGATGATGATGATGATGATGATGATGATGATGATGATGATGATGATGATGATGATGATGATGATGATGATGATGATGATGATGATGATGACGACGACGACGACGACGAATATGATAAAGATGATGATGAAGATGATGAAGATTATGATAAAAATGATGATGAAGATGATGATGACGACGACGATGATGATAAAACTGAAGATGATAACAATGATTATGATGACGATTATGATGACGACGACGACGACGATGATAAAGATGATGAAGATGATGATAAAAATGATGATGAAGATGATGACGACGACGATGATGATAAAGATGATGACAATGATGATAATGACGATAATGATGCTGATGGTGATGACGACGTCGATGGTGATGCAGCACAATAAGGTCAACTCACGCTAACCAAACCGTTAATCGCACGCCCTGTAACAAGCCAAGTCACCGTCACTAATGCCAACCTTGCAATTAATTATATAACTCGTCCAACATCCATTCATCAGTCAATTAGGAAGCCAGCCAGCTCAGCTATCCAGCTAGCGAGGTAGCAGACCAACAAACCGTCCCCTGAACACAGAACCTCTTTATTTACATACTTCTAACTTAGATTTAAGAAGGAAATAGGCAAGAATTGGGGTTAACGAATGAAATGGACCAAGCAACATTGTAGCGAGTCCTGAAACAATTAGTTGTTTTAAGAGGAGATTAGCTAACTTTAAGGATGTGGATGGTAGGTGGTAAGGGACATGGAACTGCCTAGTATAGTCCTTATGGTGTCTTGGAGTCTCCATCATTCCTGTGTTCTTATGTTTACGACACGGGTGGACTGCCCCAAATCGAGGCCAGGGGGGAGTCTTTATCATCTCCGTCGCCATGCCATTCAACCTGAGTTTACTACAAGGAAGTCTTCGTAAGCCACGTCCGGGTAAAAGAATCGAACTACGGACACTTAGAAATGTTCTGACGATTTTATTCAGCGATGGGGTAGACAGGGGACCGCGATCAACAAGGAACCCGTTCACTGTCGGGCCCGCCCCTCAGTCGCACGATAAAACTGTCTGAGGTTACTTTAACTTAATTTATGCAGTGCGCCGCGGTAGAGAGGGGGTTTAAGAACAAGTCGTCACCTTTACACTGTGTACTCGGATAGTCAGAGGAAATATTAGTTACTGGAGACAGCTGGAGGACAAAATTCGAGTTGGCGTGTTTAGGAAGAGAGTGAGATGGAGCCAGCGTACTATGACGACGTATAAAAAGATGTGTGTGTGTGTGTGTGTGTGTGTGTGTGTGTGTGTGTGTGTGTGTGTGTGTGTGTGTGTGTGTGTGTGTGTGTGTGTGTGTGTGTGTGTGTGTGTGTGTGTGTGTGTGTGTGTGTGTGTGTGTGTGTGTTTGTGTGTGTGTGTGTGTGTGTGTGTGTGTGTGTGTGTGTGTGTGTGTGTGTGTGTGTGTGTGTGTGTGTGTGTGTGTGTGTGTGTGTGTGTGTGTGTGTGTGCGTGCGTGCGTGTGTGTATGTGTGTGTAGGGTTGGGGAGGCGGACCCTGTACAATGGCGTGTGATTCGCTCTATTTACATATCCAGGAGTTTTTGTCCACAGACGTGACCGTCTTGCCGCTGTTCCTTGTGACCGGGCGGGCTCTCCTCGACTAAATTCCCGTGTGTTCTGCCTTTATCCGTATCACCAAGTATCTATACTCTTGTCTACAGATTTAGAACCTAAAGGACCCTGAAATCTGATTAAAATCATTTGTCGCGAGCTAGAATAAGTGGTTCGTGTGTCCACGATTGGAGTGTGATTGCTTCCCTCGATAAGCTCAGCAAAATCCCAAGGAGATTAGAAGTTCCGTTAGGTCAGACTGTGGTGACCTATCTCGAAAGTGT
>NC_134805.1:41707770-41710270 GCF_046742065.1 Oratosquilla oratoria | reverse complement strand
TTTGATTCCAATTTTCTAGACTTCCGTAGGATCATCTCAGCAATGTGTCTAGCATTCGTATTTTAGATTTAACTTTTCTTAGTTCGTCATTCAGCAAAAATGATTTGCACTTGGAAATTAAAAATCAAGAGATCATAACCGAAGTCGTTTCTACTCACACGAAGTAGCAAAGCAAGTAGCATGCTAGCGAGTAAATCCTAGTGTGCCGACACCTTTTATCAAAAGGGAAGGAAAGTCGAACAGAGGATATAAATAGCATAGAGTGTGTGAGTGATATTCAAATAATCATACATAAACCATCACAGGAGGGGAGGGGAGGTAGGAAGGGCATAAAAATCAGCCAATGACTAATAAACTGAGAGCAATTTTACAAGACGGTTGCGTCCCTGAGGTGAGTAGCTCCGTGCAATTCGGGGGCGACTCAAACGCACAAGACGACTGTGACGTCATGGATGGGTGGGACAAGCGCTCACAGATTTTCATTGTTCCAGGAGAAATACGAATATAAAGATTAAACCTTGAATTGTTACGACACAGAGTTAAATGTCTGGCTCAGGTATATTTTATGCTCAGTGCTTGGGAACTATCGAATGAGTCATGGGTAGGAAAATGTCGACAATATATGTCGTCGTGCAAGCATGAAACGCCAGACAAAACGTTATGTATGTTTTGATATCGCTCATTCCAGTTCTATATATTTCATCTAGACAAAATTTTCGACTTTCTTCCTGCGTCCAATTTTATTATGGATTAAAAGTTCTCCATTTAGCTAGCATGGGTGGTTTCTGTTATACATGACGTCATAAACGGTAACTATGACATAATAACTATGATGTCATAAACTGCAATAACAAGTTTTACCAGGTGCCATCAACCTGGTGGTAAAGGTTTAATATGACTGTGTTTATCATTAAGTGGTGAAGTTACAAAGATGGAGATAATAGATGAAATTAATTGTGGTATAGAAAACATCTATAGTTCTACTGAACGTAAATTTACGTCATTACGTCATACACAATTAAACGTCACTTTTTTGTAATTGTTGCGGACATCTAAACCTGACCGATGATATATGGGAACGATGCAAAGACGACATTTTGTTGGTAATTATTTAGTACATTTCTGTAGACAGCAATTCTTGTACCATACAAATCATCTTTTGCAAAGAAAATATGCATTAAGACGCAACGAAAGGTTTTAATACATTAGTCTGACATCTTGGATCAGGAGCGGATGTCCGCGACAGTACACCTAAATAAGTGACAGAGAGGAGTCAACCAACCATACAACAAACTCCAAGAGCGACGAAGCAGAACAACAGAACATCACGAGGGGCGGCAGACAGCGTCACGGTGGCTGTGACACACACACACACACACACACACACACACACACACACACACACACACACACACACACACACACACACACACACACACACACACACACACACACACACACACACACACACACATTTGGTGACGTTGCAACAATAAACGCCGCAACACAGGACTGCAACACGTTAAGTTTCATTGCATTATTGGAAAAAAAAAATTCCCTACTCGGCTCCGGGATAACAAATATCACTATATCCACCTGCTAGCGTGACATGAGACAACAAAGCCACAAAGTGTTCGCGACCGTCACCTTTACCCGACCTACTAGGGCATCCAAAGATATACATCACATAAAGAAAAAGGGTCCAGAAAATGTGCAATAAACGGGTGGCGTGGCATCAGTTCACAATAGAAATGTAATGAGCAACATTACAGCAGGTGCCTCTTAACACGCTCACTACAATTTGTCCCAGTTACATATCATTATGGCTGTTGCTAGTTTATCCCATTGTCCGAGGAAAATCCCTTTTTGACTAGCCTATCCCTATTTGCACGCTGACAACTTATGTCACTTGCCTGAAAAGTACTATTACTTGCTAAAGCGTTAGCTTGAGAAAAGTTTCAGCTTTTAACCCATTGAGGCTATCACCCAAAAATTAAATAAAATGACCGGGCGGCAGCTGGAAAGAATAGTAATAAATTCCTACTTCCTGGCAAAAGACCTAACATATAACACCAGTGTAAGGTGCTCCAGGGTCAATTTACTCGTGATGTCGTAATACTGAGTCATTTACATCGCTGTAGCTCGAAACGGTGTCAAGCACGACAAGGAGACGTGCAATTAGTCACTGCGGGATCCAAGGACACTGTCTGAAATGTATTTTAGGGTGCGGGGCGGGAGGGAGTGCGGAATGATTTACCGTAAATAAAATAAAATAACCGTCTCGCGCCTGAAGTATTCTTAAAAAAAAAAGTATATCAGAGTTTCTATTCAGAATTGTATAATCTCTCAGTTTTTTAAACAATATAGGTTAATCAAGTATTCGACACACAATATTCCTAATCTTTGGTAAAACTCGAGGAAATTTCGGGTGAGGGGAATTGGCCTGCCTTCCCCCTTGGCTGGACCACTTGTGGGCTAAGGCGCATAATCATGCACCTTA
>NC_134805.1:41695270-41697770 GCF_046742065.1 Oratosquilla oratoria | reverse complement strand
CCCATAATTTACTCAGTTCTGTAGGTTCTCCACGTCGCCCTCCCTTCCTCCTTCTGTGGTGCAGCTTACAAAGGATTACAAGGGATTACAAAGGAAGAGCATGCCGACAGGAGACCTTTTGGTCCATTACTAGGTTAGAAGCAAAAAAGTGTACATACATATATATATATGTATATATATATATATATATATGTATATATATATATATACATATAATAAATTAATAGATATATAAATGAAAAATGAATAAGAAAATAAATAAATAGATAATGATAAATAATTAACAAACACATAAGTAATGATGATTCATAATGAATAATAGATAAATTAATGATAAAGAATAAACAGATAAATAACAGTAATTAAATAAATAATATACAAATGAATAAAATAAAATAGAATAAATGGTAGGCATTACTACATATTACATTACATTACTCTTTTCATTCCTCATTTATAGTTGCATAGTTTCCTTTGCTTTTTCCCTTCTGGTTATTTTAAATAATAAAAAAAGATCCTCGCAGTTACTATTTTTTGTTTTCATCCTGTTGCCACTCTCTCTCTTTTATCTCTTTCTCATTTCTTCGTTTAGTTTTTTCTCCTTTCGTACTCATTTCTTTCCCAGGAATCGAACTCATTGCCACCTGCTCGTGAGTTTGACACGGTATTCAGTGGGCTACCGCGCAGCCCCGTATATTTTTAGTACGAATCTTTATTCCTATTCCGTTTTCTTCACCTGTTTATCCTGTCCTAAGCCTTTCTCTTACAAAGGATTACAAAGGCGGAGCATGCCGACAGGAGACCTTTTGGTCCATATCTAGGTCGGATGCGAAAAAAATCATAATAAAAAAAAAAAAAACTATAATAATGTAAATAACAAATAAAATGAATAAGTGCATAGGTATAGTTAAATAATAAGCAAACAGGTAAATAGTAAATAATAATAAATTGACATATAACTAACAATAAATGAAAATCAAACAGACAAATGATAACAAGACAAAAACAAATAATATAAAATAAATAATAATCATTATAGCATCTTGCTAATCATTATAGTATCTTGCTTCTTTGTCGCCAGTTCTATTTTAACACATGTATGAACGTACCCATTTTTTCTAATATACTTTTAATCATGTTTTTCAATATACTCTCAACTTTTATTTATTTATTTTTCTCTCTTCATCCCAGCTAGCCTTTCCTCTTCCTTTCTTCTCTTTCTCGATTCTAAATCTCTCTCTTTCTCTCTCTCTCTCTCTCTCTCTCTCTCTCTCTCTCTCTCTCTCTCTCTCTCTCTCTCTCTCTCTCCAACAATTGCCTAGAAAAGGAGTCTTTTGTGGAATGTAGAATGTATGGAAAGATTAAATCATTCTTGGTCCTTTGTGTAACGTAAAATGTACAGAAAGATGAAATCAATCTTAATATTTTGAATAAAATCTTAGAAACCTCGAAAACTTACAGCCAATAAAGAAAATGTTAGTTTCGGATAGAGACTTGTACAATATATCACGCTATGACCTCTGCCAACAACTGAACGCATACTAAGACAAACCAAACACAAACATGTAACAGTGGTAAACAAAGAATTTGTCCCAAGGAAAACAATAGCTGTAACATATATGTTTTTGCATGCAGAATCCAAAAATAATGTTCAATTTTTTCCATCACCCACAGTTACTGTGTTCTACTGTATGTTACGTTACGTGTGTTACGTGGGATAAATTTCAACCAAGCGGTTGGCAACACTGAGTTTGGCAACACTGCGTGAAATTGTTATGCACATTTAGCCAATCTGTTCTTCAAGTGAACCACATTTATTGAGTCAGGAATATCTCAGTGATCTTGTGCGGGATTTAGAATTGTCAAAAAAGCAATCTGAACGTCTTGTTTTCAGGTTAAAAGGATGGAATTTTCTCCAGAAAGAATTCAAATTTAGTTTTTATTGTAAGCAACATTGTGATTTTGAACAGTTTTTCTCATTTGAGGGTGGTGTGGGGTTTTGCAGTGATGTATGTTCTGTTATGGAGGAACTTAACTATAGATATGACAGGAATGAGTGACACTTGTTTATTGACTCTTCAAAAGTGCGCCTGAAAGCTTTTTTACTCCACAATAGAAATAAATTTCCTTCTGTTCCTGTGGCCCATGCAGCTAACATGAAGGACACATATGAGAGTATAAAGCTTCTATAGCAAAAAATGAAGTATGAAGACCATAAATGGAATATTTGTGGTGACCTAAAGGTTGTGGCACTTTTACTTGGAATGCAGCTGGTTTTGTTGTTTTCTCTGTGAGTGGGACAGTCGGAATAAGAAAAATCATTATGAAAAGAATATGTGGCCGAAACGATCTCTGAACACAGGAGAGAAGATTGTTGTCATTCCTCCTCTTGTTGATTCAGAGAAAATTTATCTGCCTCCTGTGCATATTAAGATAGGGTTGATGAAATTTTTGGTCAAATATATGGATAAAACTGGCAAAAGATTCACACATTTGAAAA
>NC_134805.1:41682770-41685270 GCF_046742065.1 Oratosquilla oratoria | reverse complement strand
TGTGTGTGTGTGTGTGTGTGTGTGTGTGTGTGCGTGCGTGTGCGTGCGTGCGTGCGTGCGTGCGTGCGTGCGTGTGTGTGTGTGTGTGTGTGTGTGTGTGTGTGTGTGCGTGTGTGTGTGTGTGTGTGTGTGTGTGTGTGTGTGTGTGTGTGTATTCACTTGGTCTTTGGATCACGTGTTGGACTCGTGATCGACAGCTATTTCCCTCCTGGAAGAGAGCTCAGAGCTCGTAGGTCCGATCTATGGGTAATGCTATGACCTTGCACACACACACACACCCCCAACTCCCCGCCCACGAGAGTTGGAGTAACACCCCTCAGCGCTGCGATACTGATATTATTTCAGCCCCGGGCGAGGGTCGACCCCGGACCTCCGTAGTGGCAGGCCAGAGCTCTAACCACAGCGCCATGAGAGGTGTGTGTGTGTGTGTGTGTGTGTGTGTGTGTGTGTGTGTGTGTGTGTGTGTGTGTGTGTGTGTGTGTGTGTGTGTGTGTGTGTGTGTGTGTGTGTGTGTGTGTGTGCGCGCGCGTGTGTGTATGTGTTTGTGCGTGTGTAGCCGAGCATCATGGTACAGTGGTAAGGTAAGTGTAGCAAAACATGCAGAGTCTAAGTTCGTTTCCTGGTTATCTCGGCAATTTCCATCGCAAATTTGTAAAATAGTCAAGGAAGGAGCTGGTCTCAGCGACTATTCTTATAGTAATTCCATCAATTGCCCCACAAGAGACTACCGATGCGGCAAGGCGGCGGTCGGATCAGCATTTCTCATCTATAATGGTTACAGTCCTCACCATCACAGAGTAGGCACAACTTGTTCGACAGTACATTGGTACCGTTCTCAACCGTTAATTCACTGATTCGAGTTCGAGTCCCGCCAAGGGCTGTAATAAAATCAGCATTGCTGCAATGCGAGTCGGCACTCTAACTCTTATGGGCAATGTTTGGGGCATAATTATATGAGCTTTGAGCTCTCATCCGGGAGGGTTATATACGTCGATCACAAGTCCAACACGTGATCCAAAACCATGGTGAATCACACGTAAGAGCGGAAGATGAAACCTGTCAACTAACTAAACGACCTAACATTTAGAACTACATACATACATACATATACCAAGGCTTTTTCCCCCTTCCAAGGGAGGTAGCCAAAAAGGGAAAGGCATAAAAACACTCCCACCCATTTCATCCCTAGATACACTCCACACCCCTCCCACCCTCCCTCTCATCTGAGCACCTCCTGGATGACGGGTCATCCCTGCACCCTGCCCACCGCCCTGGGTCAGAAGCAGTGTCGCAAGACAAAGGATTACAAAGGATTACAAAGGCAAAGCATGCCGACAGGAGACCTTTTGATCCATATCTAGGTCGGATGCAAAAAAAAAAAAAAATATAATAATGTAAATAACAATTAAAACACATAAATAAATGCATTGGTATAGTTGAATAACAAACAAACAGGTAAATAGTAAATGATAATAAATTGACATATAACTAATAATAAATGAAAATCAGACAGACATATTATAACAAAACAAAATAATTACAGCATCTTACTTAGGTATTTATCTAAATGATTCTTAAAGCTTTGAACTGAACTACATTGCACTACCTGTGCAGGAAGTTTATTCCATTCATTAACTACACGGTTGGCAAAGTTGTTTCTACCTACTTCCAAATTGAACCTATTTCCGGACAGTTTGAGACCATTGTTTCTTGTCTGATTCTCATTCAATGTGAAAATTTTGTCACTTTTGATGTTGTCAATTCCCTTTAAAATCTTAAAGACCTGTATCAAGTCACCTCTGAGTCTACGCTTTTTTAGGGAAAACAGATTCATGTGCTTAAGTCGATTTTCGTATGATTTATTTTTTATATTTGGAATCAGTTTTGTGGCTCGCCGTTGTACTTTTTCTAGTCTGTCAATGTCTTTAATGAGATTCGGTGACCATACGGAAACAGCATATTCCAAATGTGGACGAACTAACGATTTATATAGCTTGTTAATGAGTGATGGACTTTTGAAATCAAAAGATCGCGCAATCAATCCCAGAATCTTATTTGCTTTCTCAGAGGCTGAAATACACTGCTTGGATGATTTGAGGTCGTTACTGATAATTACGCCGAGATCTTTTTCACTATCCACTTTTGTTAACGAATTTCCAAATAACTTGTAATCGTACTTGCTGTTATTTTTACCTATGTGCATTACCTTGCATTTACTTGTGTTAAATTTCATTAGCCACTTTTCAGACCATTGCTGTAATTGATCTAAATCTTCTTGAATATCTAATTGGTTTGAGTGATCATTTGCCACTCCGCACAGTTTTGTATCATCAGCAAATTTGGAAACAATAGATTTTAGTCCATGGTCTATATCATTTATATATACTATGAATAGAAGTGGCCCAAGAACGGAACCCTGAGGAACTCCACTTGCAACACTTTTCCATCCAGAAGTTTTTCCATTTAAAACAACTCTCTGTTTTCGACCTTTCAACCAATT
>NC_134805.1:41667770-41672770 GCF_046742065.1 Oratosquilla oratoria | reverse complement strand
GCCAGTAATCAATTAATATCTTTTTTCAACCACAGATCACTTTTAATTCCATGCCATCGCAGTCGAGACTGAAGAATCGCTCGATGGAGGCATTCGTTGGAAATTGAAACGTGGACGAGCCGAGGATTCGAACCCAGCTAACCCGTAACAAAGTTACAGTGTCTTATAGCAATGCGCTATCAAGAGAGATTGCATGGAATTAGAAGTGATCTGTGGTTGAAAAAAAAATATATATATGTATACATATATATATGTATATATATATATATGTATATATATATGTATATGTATATATATATATATATATATATATATATATATACGTGTGTATGCATTTATGTACATTACAACACCGAATGGGTCCCAGTGACACTGGCCTGCGTTTAATTTTGTTTTTCTTTTTTTTTTCAAAGGTCGAAGGTTTTTCAAGTGATTTATAGGTTTTTTTGGTGCGCTGAATCCAAAAATGCCATCCGTTTCCTTGGATCAGGTCTAGTTTTTGAGATATGAGAAGTGCGACTTTTGGGCCTTGTATAGTACTAAGTATAAGGAAAACGAGGCTGCAGGTATAGCCTATTCTTATTTTTTTTTTTTTTTTGCATAAAAATTATACTGTAGCACCCCGAAACTGATACTGAAACCTAATGATGTTTTTGTTTACTTTCAGGAAACTGAAACCGAAACTGAAACTGAAACTGCATTGACTACATTGACAAACTGCATTGACAACACTGAAACTGAAAATGGTTTAGAAAAGTGTGATCTCCAATCAATGTGACTGATTTTATAAGAATCTGTGCTTTTTACAAGAATCTGTGCTTCTTGTGTTTCTATTTTGGACACGTATCTTAGATTGACAGAAAATGGAACGCAAATGCACAAATCATCCTGATAGGTTCTGCTACATATGTGGTAATGTGATTCTTCCTCGTCGACTAGCAAATATAACTGATTTTGTGAAGAAGGCATATCATGCTTACTTTGGAGTTAAGCTTGGAGACCAGGACAAGCCATTTGCACCCCATGTTAGCTGCAAAACATGTGTCGAGAACTTGCGTGATTGGAGAAATAAAAAAAGGAAGAGTATGCCATTCGCTGTTCCAATGGTTTGGAGAGAGGGTAAAGATCATGTGTCAGACTGCTATTTCTGCATGACAAATCTTAAAGGAGTCAACCGCAAGAACAAGCATTGTATTCAGTATCCTAATGTTCCGTCTACCATACGACCAGTCCCTCATGGTCCAGGCCTGCCCGTTCCCGAGCCAGATGTTGCAATGGAATCTAGCTCTGAATCGGAATCTGATAACGCACTAGACAGGGCAGAGGGTGGAGAATACATGCCAGAAGAGAATGACCGGCCAGTGCCTCTAACACAAGCAGATCTCAATGACCTGACACGGGATCTAAACCTATCAAAGGAATCAGCACAGCTTCTGGGTTCTCGTCTTTGTGAGAAAAATTTGCTAGCACCTGAGACAACATTTTTTTTGTACCGAGAGCGTGAAAGAGAATTTAGACAGTTCTTCACAATCCAAAAGGACTCGTCATTAGTTTACTGCAACAACATTGCTGGTTTGATTCAATCAATGGGGCTGGACTATGTTGCTACTGAATGGAGACTGTTCATCGACTCTTCCAGCAGAAGTCTCAAGGCAGTCCTCCTTCACAACGGAAATAGATACTCTTCAATTCCAATCGGTCATTCGGTGCAAATGAAAGAAACTCATGACAACATGGATGTTGTCATGTACTGTCTGCTCTGAACTACAATGACCATGGTTGGTTGATCTGTGGAGATCTTAAGGTAGTTGGATTGGTTTTGGGACTACAGGGTGGGTACACAAAGTATCCATGCTTTTTGTGTTTGTGGGATAGTCGGGCTGATGATCAACATTTTGTCAGACAAGAATGGCCACCACGACAACGTTTGGAACCTGGTTCACACAATGTTCAGGCTCGTTCTCTTGTTGAACCAAACAAGGTCTTACTCCCACCTTTACATATCAAACTGGGACTGATGAAGAACTTTGTGAAGGCAATGGACAAGGACGGCATGGGATTTACTTTTCTTCAGCAGAAGTTTCCTCGGATCAGTCTGGAAAAGCTTAAGGCTGGCATCTTTGATGGGCCTCAGATAAGGGAACTTTTGAAGGACTCAATGTTTGACGATGCACTGAATGCAGCTGAGCTGTCCGTTTGGTGGTCGCTTAAGTCAGTGATAAGAAACTTTCTAGGAAATAACCGAAGTGCAGAATACGAGAAAGAAGTCGATGAGCTCTTGAACAGCTATCAAAAATTAGGGGCTCGCATGTCAGTCAAAATGCACTTTCTACAGTCCCACTTAGACTATTTCCCTCAGAACTGTGGTGACTTCAGTGAGGAACAGGGAGAACGTTTCCACCAGGATATTCGTGTCATGGAAGAACGCAACCAAAGCCGGTGGGATGTGAACTTTCTTGTGGACTACTGTTGGTGTTTGAAACGAGACGTGGTGGCTGCCCAACACAGGAGAAAGTCACTGAAAAGGCCCTTCATCCATGATTAGATTTTCTGTAATATATCCTCTATATCTTCTGAACTATGCAAGAAAAAATAATTTCTTTTGTCAAGAATTTTTTTTCCAAAATTAAAGGGAATAAATAGCACTAAATGGCGTTTTTAATTATTTTTACCGCCTCGTATCTCAAAAACGTGACCTGATTGAACACAATGAGTGTGATTTTTAGATTCTACATAGCAAATTACCCTAGAATCAGTTATCAGATGCTTTACCTTTGAAACTTCTCAGGCCAGTGTTAGAGATACATTTGAACACCCAAAATACACTTTAATTCTAAGCCATCAACATTGGGAGACCCAATGGAGGCCACAAGCAGAAATTTAAATACCGGTACTGCCGAGGACTCGAACTCAGCTATCACATGACAAGTAACGCAGTGACTTACCAACTACGCTATCAAGAGAAATATAAGTTGAGCGCAATTTTCCTTATATATTTGTGTGTGTGTGTGTGTGTGTGTGTGTGTGTGTGTGTGTGTGTGTGTGTGTGTGTGTGTGTGTGTGTGTGTGTGTGTGTGTGTGTGTGTGTGTGTGTGTGTGTGTGTGTGTGTGTAACTCCAGCATACAAATATATAAGAAAACTGCGCTCAACTTATATTTCTCTTGATAGCGTAGTTGGTATATCACTGCGTCACTTGTCATGTGATAGCTGAGTTCGAGTCCTCGGCAATACCGCATTTCACTTTCTGCTTGTGACCATTGGGTCTCCCGATGTTGATGGCTTAGAATTAAAGTGTATTGTGGTTGTTAATATATACATATATATATATATATATATATATATATATATATATATATATATGTACATATACATTTTTATAACAACAATTCACTTTAATTCTAATCCATTAACATCGAGAGACTCGAGGAGACCAACATGCAAAATTGAAACGTGGTACAGCCAAGGACTCGAAGCTAGTGCTAGCACGCGACAAGTCATGGTGAAATCGGTTAAGTCACTATCACTTGTCACGTGCTAGCACTAGGTTCGAGTCCTTGACTGTACCACGTTTCAATTTCTGCATGTTCTCCTCCTCGAGTCTCTCGATGTTGATGGCTTAGAATTAAAATGAATTGTGGTTAATAAAGATGTATATCTTTTCACTGGGACTCATTCAGTGCTGTACACACACACACACACACAAACACACACACACACACACACACACACACACACACACACACACACACACACACACACACACACACACACACACATATATGTATATTATATATATATATATATAATATACATATATGTGTGTGTGTGTGTGTGTGTGTGTGTGTGTGTGTGTGTGTGTGTGTGTGTGTGTGTGTGTGTGTGTGTGTGTGTGTGTGTGTGTGTGTGTGTGTGTGTATGTGTGTGTGTGTGTGTGTGTGTGTGTGTGTGTGTGTGTGTGTGTGTGTGTGTGTGTGTGTGTGTGTGTGTGTGTGTGTGTGTGTGTGTGTGTGTGTGTGTGTGTGTGTGTGTGTGTGTGTGTGTGTGTATTCACCTTGGTCTTTGTATCACGTGTTGGACTCGTGATCGACAGCTATTTCCCTCCCGGAAGAGAGCTGAGAGCTCGTATGACCGATCTTTGGGTAATGCTATGACCTTACACACACACACACACACACACACACACACACACACACACACACACACACACACACACACACACACACACACACACACACACACACACACACACACACACACACACACACACACACACACACAACTCCCCGCCCACGAGAGTCGGAGTAACGACCCGAAGCGCAGCGATACCGAAATAATTTTGGTCCTGGGCAGGATTCGAACCAGGTATTGCCGCACCTCCGTACTGGTAGTCCAGTGCTCTATCAACCGCGCCACTGTGCGTGTGTGTGTGTGTGTGTGTGTGTGTGTGTGTGTGTGTGTGTGTGTGTGTGTGTGTGTGTGTGTGTGTGTGTGTGTGTGTGTGTGTGTGTGTGTGTGTGTGTGTGTGTGTGTGTGTGTGTGTGTGTGTGTGTTCATCTCATCAGCCACTTTATCTTTTTCCATTTATTTTAATTCCTTGCACACATGATCAAGACTAACAAGAATCTCGATGGAACCATATTCGGAAACTGACACGCTGTCGGGCTAGGATTCGAACCTAGCCAATACGTAACAAATGGACAGTGACTTTCGAGTCCTAGCCCGATAGCGTATCAGTTTCAGAATTTGTTTCCATTAAACTCCTTGTTAGTCACGATCGTGCTTTCAAGGAATTAAATCGGAAAAAAAATAATGTTGTCAATAAGATAAAAATCCATATACCGGTGACCATTCAATGTATGTTATGTATACATATATGCCAAGGACTACTATTACACAGGACGTGCACACCCAGATTCCTGGCACCACTAGCGGAGGCCAGTCCAGTGTGCTACGAGCAGTGGAGGTGTAAGGTTGTGTCGCTCCGTCTTTCGCGCGTGGC
>NC_134805.1:41654692-41662192 GCF_046742065.1 Oratosquilla oratoria | reverse complement strand
GACTCTGGATACAAAACTAGTGTCTATGTGAAGTCTACCAATAATGAGTGGTGTTTAAATGGACAGAGTGAGTGTCCCGTAAGATACAAAAGGTCCACTATTAATGCGTATGTCAGGAGGGCGCTCACCCACTGTTCAGACTGGACACCTGTTCATCACGAACTTGAGCGGATCTCCCAAGTTCTTGTGAACAACGGTTCCCCTAATTATATTGTTGAGAGATCTATCAAGGATGAAGTCGACCGATGGTACTTTGGACATAACCCCCACACCGACGCCCCAAACAAGACATCCATAAAATTGTTTTACAAAAGCCAAATAACATCAGCATATAAAACTGAAGAGTTATGAAGAATATCATCAGCCGCAACGTAAAACCAATACCCAAAGATAACTATCTTAATTTTATTATCTTTTGCTAGTCCAAGAAGTCTTCCAATCTTTTATTAAGAAACAAACCCTTCCCTCCCCCTGAGGGCTTCCAGAGGAGAAACGTCATCTACATGCATACATGTCAACACGAGGACTGTGGAACTCGTACTTCTTATGTAGGAATGATGACTACTCGCCTCTGTGTTAGCGTGGTATGTTGTATATCATACCATTATTGTACATTGTACTGGCGTGTTGCTTATTTGGGGAATTATATGTTTCCCCCTCTTTATAAAATTGTCATATGTTTTGTTGTTTGTTGTTTTATTATTTATTGTAATTATGTGTAATCATTGTATATATTTGTAATTATATTGGATATCGCAAAATGCGATGCACATTTTTCGCGCTAGGTGGCAACACTGTCTTGGCGTCAGTTGAGAGCCAGCTCTCTTTGTATACACACGCATTAGTTGTCAGTGGTATCAGTGAATACAGTGTATTTCCCACCAATTGACTTTCATTTCTTGTAGCCACCCGGTACACCTCTCCAGACTCCTCACTTGCCACCTACAAGCAGGATTCATCAAGAATCATTACTTACACGACCATGGAATCCCCCGACGAGAGAACTTTTGGTCAAAGGCACCATAATTCTGAACCAGGATGACGATGGTCATCGCCTTTCTCTACTGGAAGCCCTTTATATAAAAGATTTATTACCCTCAATCAACATCCAGAGTGGTGATCTCCTGGTCCTCCCCTTCAGTAGAGATATTTCGTCACTCGTTTGTTAAGGCTCCCCACAGAGCGCCAAACACATGTATTGACGTATTCCATTTTTTTTTTTGTCTTTATAACCTTTGTAACCAAACCTATGTATGCAGTTGAAAATGTAACAAGAGTTATGAAACGTCCTGCTAGTAAATCATAGAATCAATTTTATTCGTCTCCATGCCCTACACGTTCAAAGAATTCCTGTATTCCTTAAGGATGAGAAACGTTTCTTTTGAAGATTTGAAAGTCTTCAGAAAAAGATAATCAAGGCCGATTAAAACCAATATATAAAAAATATATAATATATACATATATATATATATTTATATACATATATATGTATATAGATATATATATATATATAAATATATATATATATATATGTATATATATGCAAAGAAATCACAAAACACACGTGATAAAATATTTTTGCAGAAACCACCGGGAAATTGAAAAAACAGATACCGAACGTTTTCGTCTATTTAGACATTTTCAAAGGTACAAAAAAGCAATACAGAAAGAAACAATAAATACATAAGAAGACAAGGATACTCGGAGAGGTCCCATGTTACATTTTATCACACACAATTTTGTCAATAATAAAATTGTCCAATTTAAATAAACCCAAACTCAAGTTCATGTTATTTCCAGAATTTCTTTTTATAAAACAAGATTCAATAATATTTCTTTCTATAATATTATTACAAGAAGTAATTATTTTAGAATTTCCCCAGTCAATATTATGACCATAATCCCTTTGGTGGACAAATAATCCACTGGACACTTGCCCCGTTCTAATACTATATTTATGTTGGCCTATTCTTTTTTCTAAGCCTTTGCCTGTTTGGCCTATATAAATAAAATCACAATTTTTACATGGTATATTATAAATACATCCTTCTTTACTTCTTGGGGAATTTTTAATTAACAGACTCTTAATGTTGTTATTATTTTTGAATACTATCTGGATACCAAATTTTTCAAAAATGCTAGGAAGATGGATTAAATTTTCGTGGTACGGAATTGTTAGCATATTTTTATAATTAAATGGTTTGACCTGCGACGTATTAAGAAAACATTTCCTAGCTTTGATTTTTGTTTTATCAATAAGATGTTTTGGATATTTTAAATTTTCTCCAATGTCATAGACGAATTGTATTTCTTGATCCAAGAACTCAGGGGAAAAAATTATATAAGCTCTCAGGAACAATGAAGAAAAAACAGACAGCTTGGATTTTTGACTGTGATACGAGTAAAAATGAATGTACGAGAGGACATTGGTCGGCTTCCTGTAAACGTCAAATTTAAAGTATCTTCCACATCGGTAAATATTTACATCTAAAAATGGTAACATGTTATTTTCTTCAACCTCTACTGTGAATTTAATAGAATGCACCAAATTATTTAAATCTGACAAAAAAGTATCCAAATGTTGATCATTAGGCCAAATGCATAATATGTCGTCAACATACCTGTACCAAACTGCATTAATTGGAAGAATGTTTGGTAATAACTCTCTTTCAAAAAACTCCATATAAAAATTGCTAAGAATTGGAGACAGACAGTTCCCCATGGCCATACCAAATGTTTGAGTATAAAAGTTTCCATTAAATTCAAACTTAGAGTCTATTACACATAATTTGATTAAACTAATAATAGTATGAGCAGGGAGTGTAAAGTCATGTTTCTTTAATTCTTTTTCTAGAAATCCTAACAAATCTAAAACCGGGACTCGGGTGAATAAACTTTTAATATCGAAACTAACCAACTTAAAATCAAATGTGATATTATGTCCAAGCAGCTTTTCGGTTAAGTCAACATTATCTTTGATATGAGAGTGGGAAATTGTCCCAACAAGAGGACTAAGAAGAGACACTAACCATTTTGACAACTTATATGTGCAAGACCCAATAGAACAAGTAATGGGCCTAACTGGATTATTAACTTTATGAGTTTTAATTAGACCATACATGTATGGAAGTGACGGAGATATAGTAACACATTTTTTTATCAGTTCGTCGTTACCTTTTAAAATTGTTTTAAGCTTCTTATTAAATTCACTATTAACATTTTCTAGAGGGTTCTTGCTCAATTTAACATATGTCTCTTCATCACTTAGTAATATTTCAATTTTTTCTAAGTAATCCTTTTTGTTCATGATGACTAAGCAATTACTTTTATCCGCCCTTGTGATGTGTAAATCTTTATCCTTCTTTAAATGATCAAAAGTAGTGAAGAAACGTTTAGGAGCACTTGGAGGGCATGGCGTGGATAAAGCATGGTACACAAAACCCTTACAAATATCAATATCTTGATTTGAAACATCACCATATTTTTCCAAATTGCAAAAACTCTTAGCAATATCTACATAGTTCACCTGCTGATTATTGGCAACGAATTTCAAATCATATCCTAGAGCACATTTCGCGTCGTCACTCAAAGGTTTGTCCGATAAATTATTAGATTACATATATGCTAATTAAGGTTCGTTTGCCATAAAGTAGATGTTAAACTTAAAAAGAAGTTGAAACATTTGATTAATAATAGTGGTTGGAATAAGGATGCCAACCCTAATTTTGTTCTTAATTTATCGGACAAACCTTTGAGTGACGACGCGAAATGTGCTCTAGGATATGGTTTGAAATTCGTTGCCAATAATCAGCAGGTGAACTATGTAGATATTGCTAAGAGTTTTTGCAATTTGGAAAAATATAGTGATGTTTCAAATCAAGATATTAATATTTGTAAGGGTTTTGTGTACCATGCTTTATCCACGCCATGCCCTCCAAGTGTTCCTAAACGTTTCTTCACTACTTTTAATAATTTAAAGAAGGATAAAGATTTACACATCACAAAGGCTGATAAAAGTAATTGCTTAGTCATCATGAACAAAAAGGATTACTTAGAAAAAATGGAAATATTACTAAGTGATGAAGAGACATATGTTAAATTGAGCAAGAACCCTCTAGAAAATGTTAATAGTGAATTTAACAAGAAGCTTAAAACAATTTTAAAAGGTAACGACGAACTGATAAAAAAAAAATGTGTTACTATATCTTCGTCACTTCCATACATGTATGGTCTAATTAAAACTCATAAAGTTAATAATCCAGTTAGGCCCATTACTTGTTCTATTGGGTCTTGCACATATAAGTTGTCAAAATGGTTAGTGTCTCTTCTTAGTCCTCTTGTTGGGACAATTTCCCACTCTCATATCAAAGATAATGTTGACTTAACCGAAAAGCTGCTTGGACATAATATCACATTTGATTTTAAGTTGGTTAGTTTCGATATTAAAAGTTTATTCACCCGAGTCCCGGTTTTAGATTTGTTAGGATTTCTAGAAAAAGAATTAAAGAAACATGACTTTACACTCCCTGCTCATACTATTATTAGTTTAATCAAATTATGTGTAATAGACTCTAAGTTTGAATTTAATGGAAACTTTTTATACTCAAACATTTGGTATGGCCATGGGGAACTGTCTGTCTCCAATTCTTAGCAATTTTTATATGGAGTTTTTTGAAAGAGAGTTATTACCAAACATTCTTCCAATTAATGCAGTTTGGTACAGGTATGTTGACGACATATTATGCATTTGGCCTAATGATCAATATTTGGATACTTTTTTGTCAGATTTAAATCTTTTGGTGCATTCGATTAAATTTACAGGAGAGGTTGAAGAAAATAATATGTTACCATTTTTAGATGTAAATATTTACCGATGTGGAAGATACTTTAAAATTTGACGTTTACAGGAAGCCGACCAATGTCCTCTCGTACATTCATTTTTACTCGTATCACAGTCAAAAATCCAAGCTGTCTGTTTTTTCTTCAATGTTCCTGAGAGCTTATAGAATTTGTTCCCCTGAGTTCTTGGATCAAGAAATACAATTCGTCTATGACATTGGAGAAAATTTAAAATATCCAAAACATCTTATTGATAAAACAAAAATCAAAGCTAGGAAATGTTTTCTTAATACGTCGCAGGTCAAACCATTTAATTATAAAAAATGCTAACAATTCCGTACCACGAAAATTTAATCCATCTTCCTAGCATTTTTGAAAAATTTGGTATCCAGATAGTATTCAAAAATAATAACAACATTAAGAGTCTGTTAATTAAAAATTCCCCAAGAAGTAAAGAAGGATGTATTTATAATATACCATGTAAAAATTGTGATTTTTTTATATAGGCCAAACAGGCAAAGGCTTAGAAAAAAGAATAGGCCAACATAAATATAGTATTAGAACGGGGCAAGTGTCCAGTGGATTATTTGTCCACCAAAGGGATTATGGTCATAATATTGACTGGGGAAATTCTAAAATAATTACTTCTTGTAATAATATTATAGAAAGAAATATTATTGAATCTTGTTTTATAAAAAGAAATTCTGGAAATAACATGAACTTGAGTTTGGGTTTATTTAAATTGGACAATTTTATTATTGACAAAATTGTGTGTGATAAAATGTAACATGGGACCTCTCCGAGTATCCTTGTCTTCTTATGTATTTATTGTTTCTTTCTGTATTGCTTTTTTGTACCTTTGAAAAATGTCTAAATAGACGAAAACGTTCGGTATCTGTTTTTTCAATTTCCCGGTGGTTTCTGCAAAAATACATGTATATATATATATATATATATATGTATATATATATATATATATATATATATATATATATACATATGCAAACAATCACATCACCGTAATACGAAAATGCAAAATAACCACAGGAGAAGAGAAACTTGTAGACAGTAAGTACTTTCGTATATTACATTTTCAGGCTGAAGATGTAATATACGAAAGTACTTACTGTCTACAAGTTTCTTTTCTCCACACACACACACACACACACACACACACACACACACACACACACACACACACACACACACACACACACACACACACACACACACACACACACACACACACACACACACACACACACACACACATATATATATTATATATATAAATATATATATATATATATACATATACATATATACATGTATATATATACACACACACACCCATATATATATATAAATGTATATATATATATATATATATATGTGTGTGTGTGTGTGTGTGTGTGTGTGTGTGTGTGTGTTGTTTTGTGTTTGTGTGTGTGTTTGTGTGTGTGTGTGTGTGTGTGTGTGTGTGTGTGTGTGTGTGTGTGTGTGTGTGTGTGTGTGTGTGTGTGTGTGTGTGTGTGTGTGTGTGTGCGAATAAATCACAAAAGCACGTGATTCACAAAATGTGTAATAAAACCACTTGGAAAATAAAATGAAAGGTGACCGGACGTTTTCGTCTATTTAAGACATTTTCAAAGGTACAGAGTAAGGTAGTACTGACATTATATATACATTAGGGGGGAATTATGACAGGATCAATAGTGACCTCATTCTCTCAGCACTGCCGGACGGCTGACCCGGCTACTGTCAACAATCTTATATGTTACAAAGTTATCTAATTTATACATTCCTATACCCATATTCATGTTGTTCTCAAATGAAGCTTTTATATAACATCATTCTATGATATTCCTCTCCTTAATGTCTTTACTTAAGACAACTTTCTTTGTGTTATCCCAATCAATGCAATGATTAAAATCCCTTAAATGTAAAATAACCCACTTGAAACTTGCCCTGTTCTGATGTTGTATTTATGTTGGTTTATTCTCAATTTTAAATCCTTGCCTGTTTGTCCAATATAATCAAAGTTACAATTTTTGCAAGGGTTACTATAAACACAGCCTTCATTAGAAGCAGGTGAATTTTTAATCAACCTGTTTTTAACAGTGTTGTTCTTTTTAACGACAACTTGGACACCAAATCTATTAAAATTATGAGTTTAACTAACAAAATCATCAATTAAATTTACAAAAGAAATTGAATAGAACAATAGTCTGCCCTTTTTGGTTGTTATGATTTATAGATTTGGTAATAAGTTTAAATTAGACGTTTACAGGAAACCAACCAATGTCCTCTTATATTCATTATTGTTGTTATCACCATCTTAAGACTAAAGTATCAGTATTCACCTCAAAGTTTCTAAGGGCCTTTAGAGTTTGTTGCCCAGAATTTTTAGACAGAGAAATTGAAACCATTTACGACATTGGTAATACATTAGAATATCCAAAACACTTAATTAACGTAGCTCGAAACACAGCAAAGAAATCATTTTATATTCTTACTGATAATTAATTCTGTTTTAAGAATACTCTAACCCTCCCTTTGCAAATATGCTCGAGTTACATACGTATACACAAACTTTATACTCAACCCATCCCCGCCATAATTAACATTGCTAACATGCACACAAGTGATATTTTTATACTG
>NC_134805.1:41637192-41639692 GCF_046742065.1 Oratosquilla oratoria | reverse complement strand
GAGGAGAGCGGGAACCCACCGGGAACCCACCAGGAGCTCCGGGTAATTCCGGCCTAAGATGTGTTACCCTCCGGACCTGGGGAGGAACGGGCAACACTGAATCTAGCCTTGCACTCGGTCTGGCAGCTCTGTCTCTCTCTCTCTCTCTCTCTCTCTCTCTCTCTCTCTCTCTCTCTCTCTCTCTCTCTCTCTCTCTCTCTCTCTCTCTCTCTCTCTCTCTCTCTCTCTCTCTCTCTCTCTCTCTCTCTCTCTCTCTCTCTCTCTCTCTCTCTCTCTCTCTCTCTCTCTCTCTCTCTCTCTCTCTCTCTCTCTCTCTCTCTCTCTCTCCCTCTCTATCTCTTCCAAGAACTAGAAGCATCCGGACCAAAGAGAACATAAACATTTAATTTCTATCTTTGTATTTTCAGGATCAGAAAAAGCACAATGCTTTTAGATAGTCCTTCCTAAATGAACGACGGGCATGAATATAAAAAATGAATGAATAAATGAATGAATAGATATATAGATAAATAAACAAACACATGAATAGATACATAAATAAATAAATAGGCAATAGTCACAGAGAGTAAAGAATAAAGTGTACAGCAATTTAGAGTCTAGCATTACTTCATAAGAATTTCCAACGCAATCGGTTCTTGGAAATTGTTAGGCAAAAGGCCGAGTTGCTGCACCCCACACACGCCAGAATAAAATAACTAGATATGATAATCAAATTTTTCTCTATTTCAAGGATAAACGGAATATCTAAATACTCAATGACACACACCAGATGATCTTATTCAGTTTAGAGAAACTACAAATCTCCATCTCAAATGTACTATCTCGACTAAAAATCTATTTCAGTCCACTACACTCCAGGGGGCGGGGGGGGGGGTGTACTTCTATGTACTATCTCGACTAAAAATCTATTTCAGTCCACTACACTCCAGGGGGCTGGGGGGGGTGTACTTCTACTATTTTCTTCTGGCTAACAACGAAATAGGAGCTCTTTTGATTCTTAAAGACCTGAGGTGACATAAGAGAGTACCACTTCGCTACAGGAGCAAGGTACTCTCCTCTCATTCGCCTTGTCACTCAGGTAGGTGTCCGGATTACACCTTCAGGTGGTTCTCGTCCCCGCAGGAGAAGGTCAGGTTCTTCGGTGGTCTGGAAGGACCCCACTACCCTTCCGCCCACTTTTTGGAACGACGGCGGTTCGCCTGGAAGGGCTGGAACCAAAGGTCGAAGTCAGAGCCGAGAGAAAAGGTCAGTAACTTAGGTTCTGCAAAACTCCTTCTTTGCGTATCTCGAGTTCGATTCTCACCTGCCCAGCGCATAGTTCAAGTCCAGAAGGTGAACCAGAGATCTATTAAAGAAGAGTTCCGGGCAGAGTGGGGTCTCGGTCGATCGGGACCCTGTTCAATTCGGTGTCCGGCTCCTTTTAGCGGCATGGAATGATAAGAAGCCGAGGAGAAGGACATGGGACCCCAAAAACGCACCATTTCATTAGTCTCTGCCAAGACTCTCTCTGATTCCTTCCCACGGCACAAAATCGGTCCTGAGGAAGTCGATGATCGAAATCTTTGGACTCCCTTACAAAGGCCAGAGATAAGCTGCCAGAATCAATATTTATGATGTTGGTATATTCTAGAATTTTTTTTTCGAGATTTATGTTTATTGAACTGTAATATCTCATTCCCAGGGATGACTGGGTCAGCGGCTTCTACAGAACTAATGCATGGTTTTTTTTTTTTTTTTTTTTTTTTTTTAGAATTTATTCTATCTTAATTTTCTTTTCCTTCATTTTTCCTTTAGAGAAATTGACTCATCTCGGACAAGGCCAACACCTTGATTAAACTAGACTGATTACCTGTTGACCTACTAAAAACGTCCATGGTAACTATGACAAGTTTATTCTGACCAAAGCCAGACGACTTAACTCAGATCAGAGGGATCTCTCTCTCTCTCTCTCTCTCTCTCTCTCTCTCTCTCTCTCTCTCTCTCTCTCTCTCTCTCTCTCTCTCTCATTCGTCTTTGACCCCTTTCCATCGTTTTCTACAGCTCAGGGAAGGACGTCCTAGCATAAGGGTTAAGGTAGTCTAGAGAGAGAGAGAGAGAGAGAAAGAGAAAGAGAAAGAATATCCTAACTAGAGCCGAACGCTTTGATTCACCTTAGAGAAAGAGACCACATTAAAAAGGGTTGTGTTGAACGAGCTTTGGGAGAACCGTTCTCAAAGCTAAAAGTGACGGCACAGCTTGCTCCTTATGTTTGCTACTTCGTTTGAGTAGCAACGACTACAGTCAAAATATTCCAGACTTCCGTAAAAAATGTGTCTAACATTCGTACAGGTTTGACTTCTCTTAGACCGTCATTCGGCTTCCCAATATATGACGCAAGAGTAATTTGACATTTGGAAATTTGAAAATTGTAAGGTCGTAACCGAAGTCGTTTTCTCTCGAACGAAATAGCAAAAGCGAGTAGCATGTTAGCGAGAAGTGACTGGTGTGTCGTCACCTCAAG
>NC_134805.1:41629692-41632192 GCF_046742065.1 Oratosquilla oratoria | reverse complement strand
ATTCAATAACACCAAAAATAATGGCGAAGTCATTTTTCATGAATTTATGTAGTGATAATCTTTTTCCCCTCCAAGACATTTGATTTCTGTAAATTTCTTTTCGCTAGATTAGTGCAGAAATAATTGTAATACTAATAATGTTTTCAAAATGTGTATCCCATTCTTTGTCACTTGAGTAGTCTTGTACCTTTTATCTATTTTGCAATAACTTGGAAATGTAGTGAAACCTACCCTGGCAGTTCTCTGCAGGAGTTCGAAAATGGGTCTCCTGCAATCGAGGTCAAGCTGATGACCTTCAGTGTCTGGAATGCAAGACCCAGATGGGTACTCTGAGAACCGAAGGATTCCGACATAAGCCCTCTAACCCTTTACCTTCTTTTGGTGTCTTTAGTCATCAGGTGTATCTTGGCGTCAGGGGATTTCAATCAGGTGAAGGAGACACCCTCCGTAGTGAAAGGGTTGATATTCTGAGTTTGTTTTTTATTCTTGAAGAAAAACAGAAACAAGGAATGACAATTCCTGTGAGTCTGGAAAACCTCATGTCAACTTGGGCCGGGGGGTTGAGGGTGGGTGGGTGACTTAAGCAAACCTTTCCCAGAGACGAAAGCTGTGGCCACCTTTGCCCTTTTTCTAGGACATCATAAGCAAAAGACAACCTATGGTAGTCCTTAAGGCCCGATTTTGAGTCTTTGCGCCCGCGAGCAGGTATCCAACGTGAACTATTCATATGAATGCTTATGTCTTCAATTTATGTCTTCAATTTATGTCTTCATATATGTCTTCAATTTATGTCTTCAATTTAAGGCTCTTCTTTCACGATAGGACACAACAGCACACAGTGGATGGGCAAACCAGCAGGAGAATTTCTAGAATCTAGTCCACAAAAAAGCAGTATTAAAACTTTTTTTTTTGGGGGGGGGGGATTGACAGGATACTATAGTGTGCTGGTTGCGTGATCGGTAGCGTCCTGGTCTCGCATTCGCTTAGATTTGGGTTCAATTCCCGCACTACTCTGATTCTCAGCGATGTCTGTTACCTGTCTTAACAGTACCTAAAGCAAATAGGACAAAGATGAGTGCTTCCTAGCGTAGGCCCATCACCTTAGTCAGTGGGATAATGAGATTTCCGTAAATGCAGACCACTCAGGGCAAAGATGGAGTCTTAGTTTCTTGGCTCAAGATCTTCACTTCTTTATTGGCATTGAGAGATGAGCTCCATCTAGTGAGGATAGAGCTGCTAAAAGAGCGTCTGTCCCTCTTCTCCAATAAATGGTTTATCTCCTCGTCCTGCCTTGTTTGCGGTGTAGTTCATCGTTTAATAGTCAGGAACCACTGCATGCCTTGGTGGTCGAGGAAAGGTGCCTGATATCTCCCAGGAGACCATCAACACCCTCACCCTCACCTTGACGTACAACCCCGAGTGGTTGGTACTCGGTCTCCCTCCTACTCCTACAGACTAGTGACAAAAAACAACCCAACGTCTTTCCCCGAAGAGATCTACATGAGGGAGCACGAACTGTTGACGGCGGCTCGAGGCTACGGTGGACTGATGGCTTATTTCCCCCTTTTTTTCCTTTTCAGCCATGAAGACCATCGGTATCGTTTCCCTTTGCTTGATCGCCGCTGCGGTGGTGATGAGTCAGAGGCCAAAAACATTCGTCCGAGACCTGCCTGCCGATGTCCTGCGAGGTGAGTGAACAACCCCCATCCACCCCCTGGTTCCTCTCCAGTTCTCGCTTACTTTGTGTCTTGGCCTCTATCGCGCTGGAAGGGCGGAAACCAACCACGTGAACAAAATGGTGCAGACAACCCTAACCTTTCTAAGCCTCAAGCCACTTCGAAAAAATAGTAGTTATATAATGAATGGCACAGAATAAAAAATATAGAATATAGCATAATACGGCAATGAAATAACAAACTAAAATTAAAGCATCACAGAATAAGAAATAATAAAAAAGAAACAGAGGCGAGACGATCCCACCCCACCCGGCGAGCGCCCTTTCCCTCAGAGTTCTCCTGTGACGGGGGACGAGGAGACTGCTACCGCGTTCCCTGTGTGTCGTCAAAGACAACTAAATGAGTCGGAAATAGAGACCTCCTCTTTTCGTACTTTTTTCCACTACTAAGTCTGCTTTGACTCAAGGCCCCCTCCCAGTTCATTTGTTTATTCATTTATTTATTTCTCTCTCTCTCTCTCTCTCTCTCTCTCTCTCTCTCTCTCTCTCTCTCTCTCTCTCTCTCTCTCTCTCTCTCTCTCTCTCTTTCTCTCTCCCTTGGTCAGAGAGTTTAGTTCAAGATTTATCTCTTTGGTTACTTATCATTTATTTATTCAATTTCTTTATTTACTTATTTATTTAATTCATATTAACTTCTTCACTTATTTATCAATTATCAAATTATCAATCTATCTATTTGGTCATTCGTTTATGTATCCATTGATTTGTTTATTTCAATATTTTTCACGGTTATCTATTCATCAAAGTTATCTTACTTATTGATCT
>NC_134805.1:41619692-41622192 GCF_046742065.1 Oratosquilla oratoria | reverse complement strand
TTTGAGACCATTGTTTCTTGTCTGATTCTCATTCAATGTGAAAATTTGGTCACTTTTGATGTTGTCAATTCCCTTTAAAATCTTAAAGACCTGTATCAAGTCACCTCTGAGTCTACGCTTTTTTAGGGAAAACAGATTCATGTGCTTAAGTCGATTTTCGTATGATTTATTTTTGATATTTGGAATCAGTTTTGTGGCTCGCCGTTGTACTTTTTCCAGTCTGTCAATGTCTTTAATGAGATTCGGTGACCATACGGAAACAGCATATTCCAAATGTGGACGAACTAACGATTTATATAGCTTGTTAATGAGTGATGGACTTTTGAAATCAAAAGATCGCGCAATCAATCCCAGAATCTTATTTGCTTTCTCAGAGGCTGAAATACACTGCTTGGATGATTTGAGGTCGTTACTGATAATTATGCCGAGATCTTTTTCACTATCCACTTTTGTTAACGAATTTCCAAATAACTTGTAATCGTACTTACTGTTATTTTTACCTATGTGCATTACCTTGCATTTACTTGTGTTAAATTTCATTAGCCACTTTTCAGACCATTGCTGTAATTGATCTAAATCTTCTTGAATATCTAATTGGTTTGAGTGATCATTTGCCACTCCGCACAGTTTTGTATCATCAGCAAATTTGGAAACAGTAGATTTTAGTCCATGGTCTATATCATTTATATATACTATGAATAGAAGTGGCCCAAGAACGGAACCCTGAGGAACTCCACTTGCAACACTTTTCCATCCAGAAGTTTTTCCATTTAAAACAACTCTCTGTTTTCGACCTTTCAACCAATTACTAGTCCAACTTAATAGGCTACCACTTATTCCATGCAAAGCTAATTTAGTAAGTAGTCTTTCGTGTGGGACGGTATCAAAAGCTTTTGCAAAGTCTAGATATATTAAATCTATATTGTTTCTTTTGTCATAATTCGAGATAACTGTGTTGTAGAATTCGAGTAAGTTAGTCACGCAAGAACGTTTCCGTCTGAAACCATGCTGGCTATCATTTATCAAATGGTTACTTTCTAAATGATATTCGATATCATCTCTGATGATAGTTTCCATTATTTTTCCTACGATCGAAGTCAAACTTATAGGCCTATAGTTATTTGGTTTCTTTTTGTCACCTTTTTTGAATATGGGAGTAACGTTAGCTAGCTTCCATTCTCTTGGGACATCTCCGGATATGATGGATTTCTTGAAAATGATTTGTTATGGAACAACAATCTCATTTTTCATTTCCTTTAAGATTCTTGGATGCCAACCGTCAGGCCCTGGTGTTTTATTAACTTTGAGTTTGTCTATACACCTTTTAATTGTTTCTTTTGTTATATTTACCGTAGTGAGTAAGTTTACCCCAGACTTTTCACAGGTTTCAGTTTGGAATTCACTTTGAGGTGTTTCGTTTACAAATACCGAGCTAAAATAATTGTTTAAGATATTACACATTCCTTCATTTGAATATTCAAGTTGACCGTCAGCAGATAATAGTGGACCAATGTGATTCCTAACAACCTTTTTATCTCTAATGTAACTATAGAATTCTTTGGGATTCTCTTTGGATTTATCAGCGATGTTCATTTCGTATTGTCGTTTTCTTTTTCTTATTGTCTTTTTTAAATCTCTCTGTATTGATACATAACTTTCATAGTCATTAGATGCACCCGAGCACTTATATTTCTTATAAGCCTGTCTCTTTTTAGCAATACTTTTTTCAGTTTCTTTGTCGAGCCACTTTGGGCGAGCCTGATTTGGGGGACGTCTGTCCTTAAAAGGAATATAAGTTTGAATCATCTTAGTGAGCGTATTTTGAAATATTTCCCACATCTGATCTACAGGCCTTTCGTTTAATTTTGCCTCCCAATCTGTAAGCTGAAGCTCCTGACGTAGTTCTATGAACTGAGCTTTACTGAAATCGGGTATTTTAGAAGCACAAGTATCTATTCTAAAATTGTTTAGGAGTTTGAATCTGACTAAATTGTGATCGCTATTTGCAACAGATTCACCGACTTCTACATCAGTTACCATGCTTTCGCGGCTAGTGATCAATAAATCGAGCAAGTTTCCATATCTTGTGGGCTCTTTTACATGCTGAATTAAGTAATTGTCACCAAGAAAATCAATCAAGCGACTACCTATATGGCCATGTTCAAGGGTCATCCAATCAATGTCAGTAAAATTGAAATCACCCATTATCAATAAATCCCGGTTGCAGAAACTAGACAGTTCTTGAAATAACAGTTTGTCGTCTGCTAATGATAATGTCTTTGGCCTATATATTACACCTATATTCATTTTTTGTCCATTTGTTAGGGTTAACTCAACCCACAAACTGTCATATGCATCCTGTTTCACTTTCTCTAAAACACAAGCATAAACATTGTTTTTAACGTACAATAGAACACCCCCACCTTTCTTGTGGTTTCTATCCTGATGAAAGTGTTTAAATCCCGCAATATTAAATTCAGCTTCGAACTCTGTACCATTT
>NC_134805.1:41602192-41614692 GCF_046742065.1 Oratosquilla oratoria | reverse complement strand
CGTGTATGGTCGACGACCGACAGCGGTGGTGACAGTGGTGACAAGGGGGTGGTGAAAGGAGGTCTCTATTCAACCAGTTATCATCTATATATAGAGCCATGTGCGTGGATTTTTTCTAGGATTGGTTCTCGTTGTGGCCGACCATTACTCATTTCCTTCAAAGTCCATGATCTGGCGATCTGGAGCCAACGGTTTCAAAATCCTCTTTGTCGTCATTGTACCGTGGTTGTGTGTGTGGGGTGGAGAAAGACCCTGCATATCTCCCGTGGGTGCTGAGGACCTCTCCACCTCTGCAGCCACCTCTTCCTTCGGGTACTTGGGTCTTCAGTGATGTTAGTGGTGGATACGTCAACTTGGCTCCCGGTGCGCACTCGAATTCTGGGCAGCACTCTGGGAAGATCTTATCTAAGTTGTGGAGGTTGACGTTCCTGCACTTCGAGTTTGGGTCTGGCTGGGGCCCGCAGTCCTCAACGCGCTCGATGAGGTTGCCCCCTTCTCCCTGTGTACAAGTGGCCCTGCCACAGAAGGGTATCAAGGGCCAGCTCTGGCTTACGTTAAAGATCCTACAGGCTGTCGAAGCAAAGCAGGCACAGGGGGAGTCTGTGAAATAAGTAGATAAACAAACGGATAGATCAGTAAATAAAATCAATTCAATGAATAGGTAAATATGAAAATAAATATAATTAGATAAATAGATAAAATGATAGATCAATAAATAAGATAAATTCAATGAATAGATAACCGTGAAAAATATTGAAATAAGTAAATCAATGGATACATAAACAAATGACCAAATAGATAGAATGATAATTTGATAATTGACAAATAAGTGAAGAAGTTAGTATAAGATAAATAAAATAGATAAGTAAATAAAGAAATTGAATAAATGAATGATAAGTAACCAAAGAGATAAATCTTGAATTAAACTCTCTGACCAAGGGAGGCTTCCTTGAGCTGAGGGAAGAACACAGCGACAGTAGCCGGAGTTGGGGTCGTGGAGAGAAAGAGAGAGAGAGAGAGAGAGAGAGAGAGAGAGAAATAGATAAATGAATAAATAGATAAACAAATGAACTGGGAGGGGGGCTTGAATCAAAGCAGACTTAGTAGTGGAAGAAAAACACGAAAAGAGGAGGTCTCTATTTAAGACCCATTTAGTCGTCTTTGACGACACACAGGGAACGTGGTGGCAGCCTCCTCGTCCCCCGTCACAGGAGAACTCTGAGGGAAAGGACGCTCGCCGGGTGGGGTGGGATCGTCTCGCCTCTGGTTTTTTTTTTTTTTTCTTATTCTGTGATGCTTTAATTTTAGTTTGTTATTTCATTGCCGTATTATGCTATATTCTATATATTTTATTCTGTGTCATTCATTATATAAGTTCTATTTTTTCGAAGTGGCTTGAGGTTTAGAAAGGTTAGGGTTGTCTGCACCGTCTTGTTCACGTGGTTGGTTTCCGCCCTTCCAGCGCGATAGAGGCCAAGACACAAAGTAAGCGAGAACTGGAGAGGAACCAGGGGGTGGATGGGGGTTGTTCACTCACCTCGCAGGACATCGGCAGGCAGGTCTCGGACGAATGTTTTTGGCCTCTGACTCATCACCACCGCAGCGGCGATCAAGCAAAGGGAAACGATACCGATGGTCTTCATGGCTGAAAAGGAAAAAAAGGGGGAAATAAGCCATCAGTCCACCGTAGCCTCGAGCCGCCGTCAACAGTTCGTGCTCCCTCCTGTAGATCTCTTCGGGGAAAGACGTTGGGTTGTTTTTTGTCACTAGTCCGTAGGAGTAGGAGGGAGACCGAGTACCAACCACTCGGGGTTGTACGTCAAGGTGAGGGTGAAGGTGTTGATGGTCTCCGGGGAGATATCAGGCACCTTTCTTAGACCACCAAGGCATGCAGTGGTTCCTGACTATTAAACGATGAACTACACCGCAAACAAGGCAGGACGAGGAGATAAACCATTTATTGGAGAAGAGGGACAGACGCTCTTTTAGCAGCTCTATCCTCACTAGATGGAGCTCATCTCTCAATGCCAATAAAGAAGTGAAGATCTTGAGCCAAGAAACTAAGACTCCATCTTTGCACTGAGTGGTCTGCGATTACGGAGGTCTCATCATCCCACTGACAAAGGTGATGGGCCTACGCCAGCAACCACTCAGTAGATGCGGCCGAAGCCGTCATCTTTGTCCTATTTGCTTTAGATACTGTTAGGACAGGTAACAGAAATCGCTGAGAATCAGAGGAGTGCTGGAATTGAACCCAAAGGATTACATGATTACAAAGGCGGAGCATGCCGACAGGAGACCTTTTGGTCCATATCTAGGTCAGATGCGAAAAAAATCATAATAATAATAAATTAATAAATAAAAACTATGATAATGTATATAACAAATAAAATACACAAATAAATGCATAGGTATAGTTAAATAATAAACAAACAGGTAAATAGTAAATAATAATAAATTGATATATAACTAATGATAAATGAAAATCAAACAGACAAATGATAAAACAAAAACAAATAATATAAAATAAATTATAATCATTACAGTATCTTGCTTAGGTGTTTATTTAAATAATTCTTAAAGCTTCGAACTGAACTACATTGCACTACCTATGCAGGACGTTTATTCCATTCATCAACTACACGGTTGGCGAAGTTGTTTCTAACTACTTCCAAATTGAATCTATTTCCGGTCAGTTTGAGACCATTGTTTCTTGTCTGATTCTCATTCAATGTGAAAATTTTGTCATTTTTGATGTTGTCAATTCACTTTAGAATTTTAAAGACCTGTATCAAGTCACCTCTGAGTCTACGCTTTTTTAGGGAAAAGAGATTCATATGTTTTAGTCGATTTTCGTATGATTTATATTTTATATTTGGAATCAGTTTTGTGGCTCGCCGCTGTACTTTTTCCAGTCTGTCGATGTCTTTAATGAAATTCGGTGACCATACGGAAACAGCATATTCCAAATGTGGACGAACTAACGATTTATATAGCTTTCTAATGAGTGATGGACTTTTGAAGTCAAAAGATCGTGCAATCAGTCCTAGAGTCTTATTTGCTTTCTCAGAGGCTGAAACACTGCTTGGATGATTTGAGATCGTTACTGATGATTATGCCGAGATCTTTTTCACTATCCACTTTTGTTAACGAATTTCCAAATAACTTCTAATCGCACATACTGTTATTTTTACCTATGTGCATTACCTTGCATTTACTTGTGTTAAATTTCATTAGCCACTTTTCAGACCATTGCTGCAATTTATCTAAATCTTCTTGAATATCTAATTGGTTTAAGTGATCATTTGCCATTCCGCACAGTTTTGTATCATCAGCAAATTTGGAAACTGTGGATTTTAGTCCATGGTCTATATCATTTATATATACTATGAATAGAAGTGGCCCAAGAACGGAGCCCTGAGGAACTCCACTTGTAATATTTTTCCATCTAGAAGTTTTTCCATTTAAAACCATTCTTTGTTTTCGATCATTCAACCAATTACTGGTCCAACTTAATAGGCTACCACTTATTCCGTGCGAAGCTAATTTAGTAAGTAGTCTTTCGTGCGGGACGGTATCGAAAGCTTTTGCAAAGTCTAGATATAGTAGTCTTTCGTGCGGGAGATAACTGTGTTGTAGAATTCGAGTAAGTTAGTTACGCAAGAACGTTTCCGTCTGGAACCATGCTGGCTATCATTTATCAAACGGTTACTTTCTAAATGATGTTCGATAGCATCTCTGATGATAGTTTCCATTATTTTTTCTACGATTGAAGTCAAGCTTATAGGCCTATAGTTATTTGGTTTCTTTTTGTCACCTTTTTTGAATATGGGAGTAACGTTAGCTAGCTTCCATTCTCTTGGGACATCTCCGGATATGATGGATTTCTTGAAAATAATTTCTAATGGAACAACAATCTCATTTTTCATTTCCTTTAAGATTCTTGGATGCCAACCGTCAGGCCCTGGTGTTTTATTAACTTTGAGTTTCTCTATACACCTTTTAATTTTTTCTTTTGTTATATTTACCGTAGTGAGTAAGCTTACCCTAGACTTTTCACAGGTTTCAGTTTGGAGTTCATTTTGAGGTGTTTCGTTTACGAATACCGAGCTAAAATAATTGTTTAAGATATTACACATTCCTTCATTTGAATATTCAAGTTGACCGTCAGCAGATAATAGTGGACCAATGTGATTCCTAACAACCTTTTTATCTCTAATGTAATTATAGAATTCTTTGAGATTCTCTTTGGATTTATCAGCGATGTTCATTTCATATGGTCGTTTTCTTTTTCTTATTGTCTAAGCGAATGCAAGAACAACACGCAATCAGCACACTACAGTATCCTGTCAACCCCTCCCCCCAATTTTTTTTTATTTTAATACTGCTTTTTGTGGACTATATTCTAGAAATTGTCCTGCTGGTTTGCTCATCCACTGTGTGCTCTTGTGTCCTATTGCGAAAGAGGAGCCTTGAATTGGTTTGCATGCACTCTGAAGACCTAAGCATTCATACGTTGCTATGAAGAGTTCTCGTTGGATACCTGCTCGCGGGCGCAAAGACTCAAATTCGGGTCTTAAGGACTACCATAGGTTGCCTTTTGCTTGAGATGTCCTAGAAAAAGGGCAAAGGTGGCTACTGCTTTGGCCTCTGGGAGATGTTTGCTTGTATCATCCACTCACCCTCAACCCTTTGGTTCAAGTTGACAGAGGTTTCTCAGATTCAGAGGAACTGTCATTCCTTGTTCTGTTTTTCTTCAAGAAAAAAAGTTCATTATCTTAACCTTTCACTGCGGAGGGTGTCTCCCTCACCTGATTGAAATCGCCTGGCGCCAGGCTATACCCGATGACTGAAGGCGCCAAAAGAAGGCAAAAGTTTTGAGGGCTCATGTCGGGATCCTTCGGTTCTCAGAGTGCCCATCTGGGTCTTGTATTACAGACACTGAAGGTCATCAACTTGACCTCAATTGCAGGAGACCCATTTTCGAACTCCTTCAGAGATTCAGCTAGGTTAAACCTCACTGCATCTCCAAGTTCTAGCAAAATAGATACACATGGTGCCCCAGAAGTCACTGAGGGGTTTCATTCAAACTGCCTAATTGTCACAAATACTGCTTGTTACAATAAGGTAATTACTAATAGTATTTGCAACAACAGAACCCTGCAGTGACTTTTGGACTACCATATACAATACAAAACTACTCATGTGTCAAAGAATTGGAGACAAATTGTGAAAAACATTAGTAGTATGACAATTATTTCGGCACTAGTGAAAAGAAACTTACAGAAATATAACATCACAGGGAAAAAAAATCAATAATACCAAGCCGAATACAATCATCTGGTGACACCCAAAATGAAATACCTAAAGTCGACGGAATCGTCTTTTGAGGGAATAAAGGGTCAAGAAAGACTTGCCGACCGAATCGAGCTCTGAATGCACTGCCAGGGACAATAGGTATGTGACAGTACTGTTTTCTCTCGTTACGCTATAGTATTACTATCCCTCTCCTACCGAAGGCTGAGAATATGCTTAAGCCGGGGACTGGACACTCAAAACTCCGCAGTGAGCTGTTCCAGGTTCAGTACCGGCAGCTCTATCTGGTAGTGTTATCACCTTACCTGAGTTGTGAGTGAGTGATTGTGTCTTCTTGGCGAGAGGTAAGCCCCAATAACAGCTTGCCCCCACGCACACAGTATATATATTTAATGCAGAGACGCCAAAGCTGCCTGTGCATGCGCCTCAAGGAAGTTCTGGCAAACCCGCGGGAGAGGGACAGAGACAGAATGGGAGAGATATGGTGGGGGGAAGGGGAGAGGCGGGGAGGGATAGAGAAAGGGAAATATGGCGAGGAGAGACATGGAGATACAGAAGAGAGAAAGAGATATCCCTCGCCCCGATCAATATTTCTCTTTCTCTATCTCCTCCCTCTCACTTTCCCCACCCCGTCATATCTCTCTCTCTGTAAACATCTTTTAATTTTTTCTTTTGTTATATTGACAGTAGTAAGTTTCCCCTAATCTTACCACAGGATAGGACTTCAATATGAGGTGCTTTGTTTACGAATACTGAGCTAAAATAGTTATTTAAAATATTAGACATTCCTTCATTCGAATATTCAGGTTGACCGTCATCAGATAATAGTGGGTCAATGTGATTCCTAATAACTTTCTTATCATATCTTCACATCCTTCGTAATCAATATAGCTATATATATCCCACACATACACACACACACACACACACACACACACACACACACACACACACACACACACACACACACACACACACACACACACACACACACACACATATATATATCAAATCAGCCATCCTGAGTCCACTGCTGAACAAAGGCCTCCTTCATAGCATTCCATGATTCACACGACCGTGCCATCCTCTGCCACGTCACTCCTGCGAACTTCTCGGTCTCGTCTCTCCACCTTCTGTCTGGTCTCCCTCTTCCACGCTTCCTATCTCGCGGCGTCCACTCAGTAACACACTTGCTCCATCGCTCATCAGTCGTTCGCACTAACTTACCTACCTAATTCCACTTCCTCTCTTTTACTGCTTCCACAATATCTTTCACTCCAGTATGCTCTCTCACCCAGCTTCCTGTCTTTTGGTCTCTCAGTGTTATTCCCACCATTGATCTCTCCATTCTCCTCTGTGCAGTCTTTAGATTTGTTTCCATTGCCTTCGTTAGTTTCCGAGTCTTCCACCCGTAGATTATTGCTGGTAGAATGCATTGATTATAGACTCTACGTTTCAAACATAAAAGTAGAGAGCCTCTCAGGATTTTATTATACTTACCAAACACTCTCCAACCAATTGTGATACGTCTTTTTATTTCATTATCATGATCTTTTGCTACCTTTACCATCTGGCCTAAATAATTATACTCTTCAACTTCCTCAAGACTCTCATCGTCAATTACAATCTCTTTACCTTGAACTTTCGTGCTGAGCATTACTTTGGTCTTACTCTTATTCATTTTTAAACCTACTTTGAGACTTTTCTTGCTTAGATCGCTCAGCATATCTTGCAAGTCTTCTGCTCTTTCTGAAATAAGAATAATGTCATCCGCAAGTCTTAGGTGGTTCAAGTATTCGCCATTGGTCTTTAAGCCTGTCTTTCCCCAACTCACCCTCCTGAAAATATCTTCCAAACAAGCTGTAAACCATTTGGGTGAAATTGTATCACCTTGCCGTACTCCTTTCTCGATCTTGATCTTTTCTGTATCTTTATGCAGTCGAATTATAGCGGTACTTTTCGCATAAATCTTTTCTAAAACTCTTACGATCTGTTCGTTTGTACCCTGTTTGCGTAGCGAGTTTAGTATTGCTACTTGTTCTACTGAGTCAAAGGCCTTTGCGTAATCTACCAAAACTAAACACAGAGGTATATTGTATTTTGTCGTTTTCTCGATTAGTTGGTTTATCTCCTGCAAATGGTCTAAATTCGAATATCCGCTCCTAAAGCCACCCTGTTCGCTCGGTTGATTTCCATCTAAAACTTTACTTAGTCTATGTGTAAGGATTTTGGAGAATACTTCATATACATTTGATAGCAAGCTAATCGGTCGATAGTTACTAAGATCCTTCTTCCTTTTTTTTTTATGAAACAAAATCACTATAGCATTGCACCAAGCATCAGGAACGCTTTCTTGACGTAAGCACTGGGTGCACAACTCAGCTAATTTAATAGGAACTAATTTCCTTACGTCTTTCAACAGATCTATTGATATACCATCTTACCCAGGTGCTTTTCCTCATTTCATAGTTTTTAGAGCAAATTCTACTTCTTCCTTTGTAATCTCTGGTACACTACTAACGTCTACACATGAATTTACTGATTCAACTACGGCCTTCGATGAGTAAAGCTCTTGGTAAAATTCTTCTACTCTTTTTACCATTTTGTCTCTACATTTAATTATTTCTCCTTTTCTATCTTTCAAACATATCATTTGCTCTCTTCCTAAAACTTGTCTGCACTCGGTCACTTTAATACTTTTACCTTTCCGAATAGTTTCCTCTATTTCATCCATGTTTCTCTCTCTTTTCTCTAATCTCTGCCTTTTGTTGATAAGCTTCTTTAGTTCTACTCTTTCTATTTCGTCTCTCCTGCTTTTAATTTGCATGGTCCTTCTTCTTTTAATTAGGTCATTTGTAGCTTGGGAGTATTTGTTTTCTCTAATGTTTTTTGTACTTCCTACTTTCTCTGCTGATTCCCTAATGATATTCACTAAATCCACGGTGTCCTCGTTAGTTCTTAGAGCTTAGAATCTATTTTAAATTTCTAACTGGAATTTCTTCTTATTATTCTTAACCTTTGTAAGGCTTATTTTCTTTTTCAACACTAGTTGATTTCTCTCGGCTCTGAAATTGAATTTAGCTGTGCAACCTACCATTCTATGGTCACTACTTATGTTGACTTTATTTATCACCTTAACATTGCTAACGCTTTTGCTCTCATCTCTTAATATGAAGTCTATTTCGTTCTTTGCTGTTCCATTTAGACTTTTCCACGTCCATTTACGACCTACACGCTTTTGAAAGAAAGTGTTTATTATCCTCATACTATAGTTCTCTGCAAAATTGACTAACATCTCGCCTCTGTCATTTTTCACCTACTCCAATCTTCCCAATGCACGTCTCATCTCCCATCTTCTTCCCTACTTTAGCAATAAAGTCACCTATTACCAACGTGTACTTACTTTTTTCTTGATCCATTACCTGACTTAAACCATCATAAAACGACTCAATTTCATCGTCTGAACCTTATGAAGTTGGTGCCTAAACTTGAACTATTCTCAGAGTGTATCTTTTACACAGCTTAATCACAATCCAAGCTACCCTGTCCAATAAACTACTGAATTTGACTACGTTACCAGCAACCTCTCAGTTTATCAAGAATCCTACTCCACTAGATATTTCTTTGTCCTTACCTCTATAGTAGAACAGGTGGTGACCATCTTGTAATTGTATCAGCTTTTCTTCCGTTATCGGACTTCGCTCAGTCCTACGATGTCCCACTTGATGTTGTCTAGTTCTTCCATTAAACTCTCCAGTCTGTGGTCTTCTGAGACTTCTTACGTTGTAAGTGTATATCTTCATGTTGTTTAATGTCCAAGACTTGAATCTGCTTGGACAGTGCTTACTCACATTCGGTGGCACACTACCCGTAAACACACGAGGCAATGCGGTTGGACCTTTAGGTGACGATGATCCAACAGGAACTCCTGGTTTTCTTTTGGTTGTGCTATTCATATTGGCTATGAAGGGAGGTTGGCAGTAATCTCACCTCCGTGCCAACTGGTTTCTGGTGAGATATTTCTCTGGTGTCACCTTATTCATTATATTCGGTGAAGCCCTATATCTATAGGGTGCCCAATGGTCCATGCCGTCATTATGACGGTACCCCATATATCTATGAGGTATTTCCCTGTTTGCCATCAGGGACGTACCAGTTAGCAGTGAGTCTACGACTGTGTGTTTGAGCTGCTCTTTGTCTAGTCTTTCCTACAAAACCTATTTGATATGGGTGACCCTGTAGAGATTTCTTCTCTATCGACATGGCTTTTATAATCATTAAGATTCTCAAGCCTATCCACCACGTCTGTGTCAATTCTCGGATAGGTATATATATATATATATATATATATATATATATATATATATATATATATATATATATATATATATACATATATGCGTAAATAATCACTAGGAAAAAGTAAACTAACGAAGCAGAGCGCTTTCGTGTAATTACATCTTCAGTGCAGATACAAAGAAGGAATTATAAGATGAAGAAACAAGGTACAGAATATATGACATAGTGAAGAGGGCATTCGGAGAGGTAGTGGAAGAAGTACACGGGACGGACGTATGGGCCGTCCTGGTAGCCAACAAGTATGGGACGTTTGGGCCGTCCTGGTAACCAACAAGTATGGGACAACTGCTCATAATTTATATTACAATTCAAACAATTTTGAAATTTCATGAGAAATAAAACTATCTAATTTGTACAAACCTTGATGAAGATTAACATTTATCCCCTTACTAGATTTGATCAAACTGCATTCAATTAAATTTCTTTCTGTTATGTTGTTGTTGTATGTGATGACTTTAGCGTTATCCCAGTCAACTGGGTGGTTAAAATGGTTCATGTGGTTGAATATACCGCTAGATTGGTTTCCCTCTCTAACGTATTTCTTATGTTGATTGATTCGTGTTGTGAGTGTTTTAGCAGTCTGACCAACATAAAACTGATTACATGATTTGCAAGGTATTTTGTACACACACCCTTTATTACTATTGACAGAATTATTTATGAGCAGTTGTCTTACAGTGTTCTTGTTATTGAAAACTACATTAATGTTAAATTTACGTAACATATTTGGAATATTTTGCAGGTTCTCTTGGTACGGTAAAATTAGCAAGTTATTCATATTGAAATTTTGAGTTGACCTAAGGTTGTAAAATGTCCTTTTAGCACGATTGTAAGCTTTATCAAGAACATGTGTGGGGTATTGTAGCTTAGTACCAATGTCGTAAATACATCTTATTTCATCATCGATGTACTCTGGGCTGCAAATGCGTAGGGCCCTGAGATACATCGACGAGAAAACAGATACCTTTACGCCATCAGGGTGCAAAATATTCCAAATATGTTACGTAAATTTAACATTAATGTAGTGGTGGTGGTGGTGGTGGTGGTGGTGGTGGTGGTGGTGGTGGTGGTGGTGGTGGTGGTGGTGGTGGTGGTGGTGGTGGTGGTGGTGGTGGTGGTGGTGGTGGTGGTGGTGGTGGTGGTGGTGGTGGTGGTGGTGGTGGTGGTGATGATGATGATGATGATCATCATCATAGACCAGGAAGCATCCTTGTATTGTTTACACCAAAACCCAGAGAGTGGTCGACGCTCTGCATACAAGGAATCAATTTCAACGTAGCCTAAAACAACACTTCCGTGGACTCAGGCATACTTGGAGAATAAATAAGAAAAATAATGAATCAAGTGATATGAATAAATATAAAATGAAATAAGTTAATATATCACTTTTATTGATATGTTTTATACACCAACTTTGATAGGAGATAGAAACACAACAGATTAATGTTTTTACTGTTAATGAGTACGTGTAGTTCTATTCTGGCTGGCGACAGGAAATTCTTCTCGATCGAAGAAAACCACTACACAATGGAAAAATCAAACCAACCTCGATTAACGCTCTCAATATTTCTCACAAATTAGTTGGCTTCAACTATCACTTAGCGAGTTAATTCGGCAAAAGAACGTGTTGTGTGCTTCCAGTATTTCATTCGCACGTACTGCATAACCTCTTTTTTACTTCGACCTCTTCTTTTTCTGATTTCTCTTTCACAGTAAGGATACATATTACACACATCAAAAGGGAATTCGTTTTGTTTATTTTTTCTGTCTTCCCCTCTTCCTTCAGACAAGGTATGCCCAACCCATGCGACAGACACTAATCAACCACAAGTGACAAAGCTCGCCCTTTATCTGCCACCAACTATTTCATTCAATTGAGTGGAACCTTGTGATAAATTATGCGATCCCTGCATGGTACCTTAATCTCACTAAGACACACCACAACACCCTACAGACTATACAGAACAAAAATCTAAACGCAACTACAGGCTACACAAATACAACACCTACAGAACTTTTACAACACGAAACAAAAGTCCTCAATTTCAAGGGAGGATCACCTTGACATGAGAGGGACACAAATATTTGCTTCGGAGTGGTTGGGAAGTGTTGAGTGCCAGATAAAAAAGAAATCACAGTGGGGATTAATGGTGATGTGTTTAGAGAGTTCATGATAGCTAACACAGTATTATGAAAAATGTCAGGCATAATTACACATGGAAGGATGGTAGTGGATGGAAGGTTGGTTGATAAGGCATTAATGGACTGTGTAGTGATATCCAGGAAAAGAGTGGGAAGGGTTCTGGATGTCCATGTTCTTAAGCGAGAGAGTAGGGGAATATCAGATAATTTTTTGGAAGTTAAGTTAACAGTGGAGGAGAGGTGGAGAAAGGGGAAAAGGGCAGAAGGTAGAGAGATGCTTAGAGTATACAAACTGTTTAAATGTAAATGAAAAGGAGCATGAGAAACTGAGAGAAGTAAGGGAGGTGGCGAAGGACAGAGTAGAGGTAGGAGTGGAGGAGGAATGGGGGTGTTTCAAGGAGCGAGTGACAAGATGTGCAAAGATTGTATGTATAACAAGGAGGATGGGAGGGAATAGAAGGAAGGGTAGTGAGTGGTGGGATGGTGAAATAAACAAGGTAGTACAGGAGAAGAAGCAAGCTTCCAGGGACTGGTTGCAAAGTAGGACGAAAGAAAAATATGAGAGGTACAAAGAAAATAGAAGAGAATGTAAAATGGAGGAGGAGTGTGACAGAATTTTTTTTATGTAATAAAAGATGTTTTGGAAGGAAGTTAAGAGAGGAAGGGGAGGTGAATCAAGTGGA
>NC_134805.1:41592192-41594692 GCF_046742065.1 Oratosquilla oratoria | reverse complement strand
AATTATATCATCATGCTAGACAGAGAGACATGGATATCTATATATATATATATATATATATATATATATATATATATATATATATATGTAGAGACATTGGGACAAATTATGGGAAAGGTGGAGGGGGAAACACGGGTCTTTATCTGAAGAAGCTATTGTAAGCGAAACCGGTCAGGAATAAACTCGATAATCAGATAAAGACCCGTGTTTCCCCCTCCACCTTTCCCATATATATATATATATATATATATAGAGAGAGAGAGAGAGAGAGAGAGAGAGAGAGAGAGAGAGAGAGAGAGAGAGAGAGAGAGAGAGAGAGAGAGAGAGAGAGAGAGAGAGAGAGAGAAAGGGAGAAAGAGAGATAGAGAGTTTTTGGGAGCTCTGATTTGGAAAAAATGGGTTAGTGGGTTTATGTCTAATAAAGTCGGTGCAACCGCCACATGATGGAAACAAGGTCTCTCTCTCTTTCTCTCTTTCTCTCTCTCTCTCTCTATCTATCTATCTATCTATCTATCTATCTACCTACCTATCTATCTATCTCTATCTACCTACCTATCTATCTATCTATCTATCTATCTATCTATCTATCTATCTATCTATCTATCTATGTATCTATCTATCTATCTCTATCTCTCTATATCTCTCTCTCTTCTCTTCTCTCTCGCTGGCTCTCTCTCTCTCTCTCTCTCTCTCTCTCTCTCTCTCTCTCTCTCTCTCTCTCTCTCTCTCTCTCTCTCTCTCGTTCTCTCTCTCTCTGTCTGTCTTACACACACACACACACACACACACACACACACACACACACACACACACACACACACACACACACACACACACACACACACACACACTCACACACACACACACACACACACACACACACACACACACACACACACACACACACACACACACACACACACACACACACACACACACACACACACACACACACACACATTGCGCGTTGGTAGAGTTCCTGGCTACCACTATGGCGGTCCGGGTTCGAATCCCGCCCAGAGCTGAAATAATTTCAGTATCGCTGCGCTTCGGGTTGTTACTCCAACTCTCGTGGGCGGGGAGTTGGGGATGCGTGTAAGGTCACAGCATTAGCCATAGATCGGTCATATATGAGCTCTGAGCTCACTTCCGGGAGGGAAATAGCTGTCGATCACGAGTCCAACACGTGATCCAAGACCATGGTGAGTCACGCCCTCGTAAAAGCTTGTGGATAATTTTTTCGATTCCTGACATCACAGAAGACGAGGAGGAGGAGGAGGAGGAGGAAGTAATGGAGGAGGAGGAGACGGAAGTGATGGTGGAGGAAGAGGAAGAGGAGGAGGAGGAGAATGAAGAGGAGGACGAGGAGGAGGAAGAGAAAACCCTACTTCGGATGAAGAAGGCACAATCACGACTTAATTCTTAGATCTTCATCACGTGACCATAAATAACCCAGTGGCCCGAGCTCCCAGGTATTCCCCCCACCATCCCCCCACCCCACCCCATCCCCCCACCCCCGGTGCACCGAAACCCACAACAGGGGGCACCACGCGACTCCTCACGTACAGTCACGTGATCAAGTTCGATCGTGTGTCCCAAAGCATAGTACTCCAAACTGACAAAGACTCCACCACACTCAAAGGATTACAGAGAGAGGGCAAGCCGACAGGAGACCTTTTGGTTCATAGCTAGGTCGGATGTAGAAAAAAATAATAAATAAGCAAATGAATAGAAAAAAAATGAATGAAATAAACAAACAGAAAATAAGAATAGTTTATGATAAATTACACATAAATAGCAAAAAATAAACAACTAGATAATAATAACTTAATAAATTATGATAATCAGATAAGATATAATAAAAAAAAAATGGGCAGGGATTACAGCATATTTCTTGGGTGTTTATCTAAATGAATCTTAAAATTTCGATCTGTACTACATTGCCTTCCCTTCCGAAGACCACAAAGGGATACTTCGTCTTCAGATATCTTTATGACTCACAAGAACATAAGAATTGAGGAAACTACAAGAGGCCATAAGGCCTACACTAGGCAGTACCATGTCCCTTACTATCTGCCATCCTTATCCTAAAAGCTATCTCATTTTCTCTTAAAGTAACCCATTGTTTCAGTGCTCACTACAGGGTTATTAACAGTGGGTGTTATGAATACTCCTCGCTATCAACTAAGTAAAGGATGTACAGCTACACAGAAAACTATCGTTAGTAATGATAATCTTATTTCCGATGGAGACTTCAACTTGTCTCAAATAGTTTCGTTGTTTTGTGTCAAAATGATTAGCGTGATTTACTAACGATAGTTTTCTGTGCAGCTGTACACATTATCGACTGCCCCACCAGTGAGTCAAGATGAGGCCAAGGCCCAGGCATCATACATCACAAGGAATTATGCACAAAGACCACAAGATGTACACGAGGAGTACGAAAGTAGATCGAAAAGATGACCTTCGCTGTTTCTTACAAAAAAAAAAAAAGCAAAAA
>NC_134805.1:41569692-41577192 GCF_046742065.1 Oratosquilla oratoria | reverse complement strand
TCCCCCCGTCCTTCTACGCTTCTTTTCGCTGTGTCTCGCCTCACCACGCCCCATGTCCTTGGGCGGCGAAGGGGATCCATTTCCCCTGATCAGTGCAATGCAGTGGTCAGGCGATTTGGTTACGATCAGGGCTACTTGGCTACAGTTATAGCCAGTGATCGGACAGCCAGGGCAAGTGACAGTAACTGGTGGCTCTTCTGTGGCATCTTAACCTGATTGGTTCCCATTACAGAGAATACTTCAGACGTCTGGTCAGACTACACAGGTCTCTTCACGTCGATGCGGTAAAGTCCTCCTTGTATTTATGCCTCTTCCATGAACTTCACTTCTCGCTTGAGAAGAAAGTCTATCACAGATTACCCGTAAATCACAAGATGAGCGTCAACAAACTCGCTTCATGCGCTTTCCCCCTCCAATAGAAATCACAGAAGTAATGGTCACTCCATTTGTTCAATACACGCCGCTGGAGAAAACTAATAACAAAGATAATGACCAAATTGGTCTCTTCACGCGCACAAATAAAAAAATAAAAATAACTTTTATTTTTGTTGGTGATGAATGTGAACACATGATGATATGGATGAAAAGTTATTGCCGTAAGTGACGAACAAGATGGTTTAGAAGCGTATTCAAAAGCATATTAGAGATTAAATCTAGAATTAGGAAGGCCACTAAAAAACCCACATATTCTTTTTCGTATTTCAAATTATAGTCCTTCCATATGTAAAATCATGTATGCCATATCCCGGTCCATGTTTGTTAAGTTATATACAAAATGATATTAAGTTATTATTCTACATGTGCTTCAGAGCTTCAAACAATATTTTGTAATCCCTCAGGTGCTTTAACATATTTACAGAAGCACCGTGAAATTGTGCAGAAAATCTCCGATAACATTGTACCTGAACTTTTTTTTTTTTTGTAAATTTTACGGGTTATTACATTTTTTACAACATTGATGGAGATGAAAACGTTGTAGACACTTTATGATGCAAAGTCGTTACACTTTGCCGCAGATGCGTGGATAAGAAAAATCGCCATTATCATGAATAAACAATTAGAATCTATTTATACTAAAACTTGCTGCCAAGGTTATCAATGGCTGAGCCTCTTTTTCTGAATTTATAGATTAATGCAATATTTTCCGATCTATCCCAACAGTGATGATGGTCTTTTTCTTCCAATGCAAGACTTTACGCATGAAACGAATCACCTTCTCACAGGTCCTTCACCCCCACATATGTTGCGTCTTGTGTGGGTGGCGTCTACTTGCTGGACACTGTAGACCCCACTCGACTGCATTCTCCAGTACATAAGAACATAAGAATAAAGTAGATTGCAAGAGGCTATAAGCCCTACATTTGGGAATACCATGTCCATTACCACCTGTAATCTTTATCGATAAAGTTATCTAATCTTCTCTTAAGACAACCAATATCAACCCTCACTAAATGGTTACTTAGTCTCTTCAATTCGTTAGCCACTCTGTTGGTAAACCAGTTCCTGCCTATTTCCTCTTTAACCCTTTAAACTCCGATGACAAGATGTCTTGTCATTTGGTCAAATAAAACAAAAAATCACAAAACACCAAAATGTTTGATCAAACACCAGAAAAATATGACGTCAATCCTCGCGCGGTCAAGCCGCATCAGATGATATACGGATGTACGCGCCGGCGCGAGGCCTACCATATCTGGTTTTTCGTATCTACACCACAAGCGGCTGACATGAGTTGAATGGGTTAAACCTAAATTTGTCCACTGACATTACAGCCAAGCCCACAACCGTAACTGTGCATCACTGAAACATGCAGCGCTGTATGACGGAAATCCAACAACAACAATGATGCCACCAGCGGCGATGTTGTTGGAAAGTAAATGCAGTGGTTTGCCGAACCCGTGGATGGAAAGCCGCAGACTAACCGTGACGTCATCGTGACGTCATGAGGGTGCAATTCTTTCCTGGATCCAACACGGGGGCAGAACAGTGAACAATCTTAAACTATTTTACGAAGACAAAAAGTAAAAATATTCGGTAATACCCGATCATTTTCTATATCTACTAGTGTTTTCTGGACCCTCCAGCTTCCACTCTGCCTTGATGACTACCGGTAATGTTTAATTATAGTTATTGCGTTCCCAGAAAGTAACCCTTACGACCAAACTTATCATCATGATAAAAAAGTCCTTATTCATCTTTGTGTGAAAGATGGAGGACAAACATGAATAAGTGATGTTCTGACGATGAATATGATAGTGATTAACTGTATGAAGGATGACCGTTATATTCACCACTGTTGAAACTAAAGGTTTTCCTAGTTTATATAAAGTCGCCTGGTTTTAGCCGGGAGAGAGAGACAGACAGAGGAGAGAGAAAGAGAGGAGAGAGGGGAGAGAAAAAGAGAGGAGAGAGAGAGAGAGAGAGAGAGAGAGAGAGAGAGAGTCTGTGAGTGAGGGAGATGGAAGAACCAAAGCTAATGGATGATGAAACGGAAAAGGCAGTCGAAAATCGTTTTGGGTCATTCTAATAACAGAGATAGCATTTCGTACTTTGTGGCAACTTCATCATCATGACAAATTTGATTCTTTCAAGTTCTGATTTTCGTTCGTTCCCCCCAAAGGAGATCTCATATTGTATCACTCACGACCTACGCAACTCTGCCCCTCCCCCTCCCTGTCCCCCACTCTCTCTCTCACCTCATCCTCTTCAACCTCCTGCCCGCCTCCACTGTCATGCAAGTGAAAGTTGGTTCTCTTCTCCGGCGTGAAAGTGACGAACTGAAAGTGAAAGTTTCTTTGCAGTCATGAAGACGTTGGTTGTTGCTGTGTGTGTCTGCCTCGTCGCGGTCCTGGCCGTGACGGCCAAGGAAACGACGACGGCCTCTCCCTCCACCACCTCCCCGTCCCCCTCCACTACCGAAGCCACCACACCTGCTTCAGATGCCAAGAAGCCTGCGAAGGATGAGTCGGTCTCTGGCAAGAGCGCCTCCGGAGACGCGGCCAAGAAGCCTTCGAGCACCCCTGGAGGGTCTTCTTCGGGAAACGCCACAACGACCGAGAGACCGATCATCAAGGCCCAAGTTCGCAAGCTCCCCGCCGACGTCCTTAGAGGTAGGCTCCCCCTCGGAAGACCTTTGCCCTTTCCTCTCACTTGAGGACTTCTACCAGGTCTTCTCTCCTCCTCTTTTCCTGTATCCCCCACGTCCTCTTTCTTTCCTCTTACTGAAGAACCTCTTTCTACATCTGCCAGGTCTTCTTCTCTCACTCATGAACATCCTTTCATATCTACAATGTCTTTTCTACCTTCATTGGAGGACCTCTCTCTGTCTCAACCAGGTCTTCTCTACTCTTACACCTCACCCAACCCACACAGTTCCTTGTGGATGAAGGACCATCCCTGTCACCCACGATTTGGATCAGGAGCAATGCAGTAAGACACAGCTCCTCCACAGCGGAGCCTGACAACAGAGGTTGGTTTACCTCTACCGCTTCCTTTGTCGGGCCCTGCTGTAGAGGTGCTGAATTTGATAACAATGACAAGGATTATAGTAATAACAACAACAATGACAATCGTAATAGTATTAATAATAATAACATAAAACAAAACATTGCTATTGATGGTGACACTCATCTTATAGATAAAATGTATAACACCAACTATCATAAGATAAAAAGAAAATGTGAAAAATATCAAAGAAAAAATTAACAAAGCCATTTTTAACAAGAAAAAGTATACATTTCTAATCTATTAGCAATTCTTAGATTAAAATTCAAAAAACATACGTTCTATTATAAGACCGTGTTGGTATGATGGTGTCTGCCTCCCTCCCCCTTTTCTCCCAAATTATTTCTCCCCCTGCACCATACTAATTTCCTTCATCATGACCATCCTACTCCACCAGACTTCCCGGGACTGTGCTTCGCTTCCACCCTATGCCGCGTCTTCCAGCCAGGAGAGAATTGGAACCTTTTCCCCTTCTGCGGACTTTCCACCTGCGTGGAGACTCCTGAGGGCGGTCTCGTCGAGGTCGTGGAAGACTGCGGACCCCTGCCCATCCCGGATGAGAGGTGCCGGATCCTCAACGAAGCTGACCGGAACAGCACTTTCCCAGAGTGCTGTCCCGTCTTCGAGTGCGAAGAGGGCGTCGAGCTGACCTACTTGGACCCAGAGGCACCGACGGCGCCCCCCGGCGCCTCCGAGGGCGAGGCGACGGCCAAAGAGACTTCGACCCCTTCGTCGGCATAACGGGAGACGTGGATCGTCAGCCTCAATAATTTAGTCGTTTTAATTTTCGCGTTTCTTTTAGCCCTTGGTTTTAAAAGGGAATGATGACTCCTTTTTTTTTTCTAGTTCAGATATGAAAATGAAAAAAAGTCCAAAATAAAATTACATTTTCTTTATTCTACCCCTATGAAGAGGAGAACTGAGGATGTGTAATAACACGTACTCAATAGAACAGTAAAAAAAAATTTACTTGTAAGTACTTGGTATCTCCTGCAAAGCTTATCAAGCTTTACGTCGAACATTAACGTGAATCGTAAGTCGATGTCGTAAAAGGCTTGTTTACATCGTAATTCTACGACCTAGACATATGACATCTCTGAGAACTCCCCAAAAGACACCTGCCACTATAGTATAAATCATTGGTGGCAACTGTATATTTGAATACCAACTTTAGCCACGCCCACATATCACTTTGAGCCACGCCTCTCTCTCCCCCCAGCCATCCCCCCTATCCCACACCCCTTCCCAGTCCATCCAACTCACGAGAGACCAACAGGTTTGTCACTTCAACACTGCTGCTTCCTGGATCGCAAACATCCACGTGACCGCAACGCTGGAGTCGTGTTTGCCTCTACTCCGACCTCCTTCCTCTACCTCAGGTCCGCACAGCACGTTATCTCCGTACGAAGCGATGACATAGCCTCTATATTCCCTTCACACTTCATCTCCTGCGGATAAGAATACAAAAAGTTGTGTGTAATATAACCCGAGGAAATGATAATTGAATTGAGATTTGGAGTCAGTTGAGGTGATGATGATTTTCATTCAATACGAGGGTTTTGTCCTATCTTTATATCAAAAGGATTCTTCCCCCATATAAGGAGGGTAGCCAGCCAAGGTGCCTACCCATCCGTCACCCTCTGTTTCCCTCTCATCTTAGCTCATCGTGGATGAGGGGTCACCCCTGTCTCCCGCCCATTACCTGGATCAGAAGTAATGCAGGAAGACTAGTGATGCAAAAAAAAAAAAAAAAAAAAAAAAAATTGGTTGGTTTTATCGAATTTTTTAATTTTTTTCTTTTTTTTGCACTGCCAAAGTTGCTCAGATATTAATATTGAGTATATAAAAACAGATATAAGTACTTGATTCATCCCTCCACATATGTGTACCTATCTTCAGACACTATGAAAATAAGCATAAGTAATTGACTTTTTTGTCAGATGCTGCAACAAATGTAGATGTTGTACATGGCCCAATATGGCAACCTTACAAAATCTAAATAAGCATGAACCATATTTGCCAATATATTGTGCCTGCATGCACCAGTAATGTCATCAACCTGCCTTTATACAATATAGCTATGTGCTGTACATGTGTTTGATGGACTGCTATAAATGGTTTCCTCTGTGTATATCCATCATAGTCCTCTAAAATCCACTCTAGTCTTAGCACAATCTTCAGGGATTGAACACTACAAATTTTCCTTACTACATCATTCCATGTCATGTGGCTCCTGTCGCTCTTCCTCAGGTTCCTCTATGTCAGATGAAATCATGACTCTAGGGCCGGGGATGGGCAGATCATCAATTGAGGCCTCAGAATCTGCTTCAGAATGGTCCGAGTCGTCCGACTCAAGCTGGAAAGTGGGGATGCTGCTTGAAGCAGTAGAATCCCTGCTAGTTGGTGACTAGTTGGATTACTGGCATGAGCTGCATGGCGAGGATATTCATGGGCATCGTCCATATTGCCCAATGCCAAGTTTTGTCCAATAAACACCAACTTGGCAGCTCTATCGGTGGTCAAACGATTCCTTCTCGCATAATGTACCAATGCATGTCTGCTAAAGGGTCGCTCGACAGATGCCTAGTTGGGCAACAGATCCCGTTCCACCAACTAGATGCTGATGTTTTATCAACAGTACTCCAAACAAATGGCTTTGAAAAAAGTTTGATTTGGACCTGTAATCTGCCAACTCAGCTATTACTTGGGTCTCATCGACATTTGGCAGTTGTGCAGCAATTTCATAAATGGCCTACATTGCATCCACCTGAAAATCAACAATATTTTTAGTATAAGTATATGATACCGCAACTTGTATATTTTAAAGAGATACTACTAGTAATTTAGGTCAGGTGAATTCAGGTCAAGTAAGACTTGGAGGCATATGCATTCATACGGGCAAGACTGGATTTTGGGGGTAATAAGAACATATAATTACAATATAAAAATAAAAACTACTTACCGCTTCTTCACCCGAAAGGTGACATCCACAGTAACAAGGATCCACCAAGTTGGCTGCAAGGTGTATCTGAAACAAAGGAGGACAACAATATTAGTACCAGTATGAATTCTCAATTCAAAACAGCTCAGCCAAGAGAAACATTAAATTAAATGTACCATTAATAAAAAATTCACATTAAGTTTACTGGAATAAGAAGATTTCAAATACTATTTTGCAAGTTATGATCTTTATCAATGAGTAATATACTAATAATTCTTACCTTGTTTTAACAGTCAGTTTTAGTGTCTGCTGTTGCCCCTGTGGTGACTGCTGTTGATGTTGTTTGAGTAGAGCAGTGAGCTTGTGGGACTGTTTGACTGCTTTGCAAACTTTTATGCAGTCAGACTGGATATTTTCTGCAGAATTGATCTATTTTAGGTCTGTGAATATTAACTGCAGAGTATGAGCCATACAACCATATGGTTTTATGTGGGGATACTCCAACTGAAGCAATTCCCAAACCTTTTTCATATTAGAGGCATTATCTGTGCAGACCCCCAACACTTTCAATGGCCCAATGTCATCCATTACTTTCTTCAGGACATCTGCTATGTACTGCCAGTGTGGTTTTCTGCACCTAGTAATAAAATAGAAGCTATAATTAGATATTGCAGCATATTCCAAAAGTACAGAACTAATGAAAACCGGAATACAGAGAATTGACTATTAATTAATATTAATCTCTTCTTAAGATAGGAGGTTTATGTGAAAAACTTTATTTTATTGTCTCAGTTAATTTTGTAATTGAGTTGTAATTAACTGCTATTTTAACTGAAACTAACCTGTTGCAATGCTGCTCCAAAATATGGGCCTTGGCACTGTCACAATGAATTTTATGATCCCCTCATTCCTGTAATTATCCAGTATTTTAGGATTAAGGCAATAATTATTTATAACAATTTATTAGGAATAATAAGTGGCATAATGATATTACATATTCCTACAGTTCTTACCTGACATTAGTCCAACTATCACACATTACTGCAACACTAGAA
>NC_134805.1:41542192-41567192 GCF_046742065.1 Oratosquilla oratoria | reverse complement strand
GGGGGGTGCCGGAGAGTACGGGGAGGGGCCAGGTGCCAGGGCGTGGGGGAGAGGAGGGGGCAGGGGCATGGGGAAGGGGCCGGGTGTCGGGGCGTGGGGGAGGGGGAGGGACCGAGGAAGGGTCCGGGTGCCGGGGCGTGGCGGAGGGGAGGAGGCCGGGGCGTGGGGGAAGGGGCCGGGTGCCAGAATGTTGAAGAGGGGAGGGGGCCCGAGCGTGGGGGAGGGGGCCCGAGCGTGGGGGAAGAAGCCGGGTGCCAGGGCGTGGGAGAGGGGGATGGACCGGGGGTGGGGAAGGGTCCGGGTGTCGGGGCGTGGCGGAGGGGAGGAGGCCGGAGCGTGGGGGAAGGGGCCGGGTACCAGGGCGTGGAGTAGGGGGAGGGGCCGGGTGCCGGAGCGTGGGGGGAGGGGCCGGGTGCCAGGGCGTGGAGCAGGGGAGGGGGAGGGTGCCAGGGCGTGGTAGAGGGGGAGGGACCGGGGGTGGGGAAGGATCCGGGTACCGGGGCGTGGGGGAGGGGAGGAGACCGGAGCGTGGGAGATGGGGCCGGGTTTCAGGGCGTGGAGGAAGGGATGGGGCCGGAACGTGGTGGGAGGGGCCGGATCCCAAGGCGTAGAGGAGTAAAGGGGGCCGGAGCATGGGGGAGGGGAGGAGGCGGGAGCATGGGGGAAGGGGCCGGGTGCCAAGATGTGGGGGAGGGGGAGTGGCCGGGGCGTGGAGGAGGGCCCGGGTGCCGGGGTGGTGAGGAGTGGAGGAGGCCGGAGCGTGGGGGAAGGGCCGGGTGCCAGATTGTGGAAGAGAGGAGAGACCGGAGTGTGGGGGGAGGGGCTAGGTGCCAGGGTGTGGGGGAGGAGAGGGGGCCGGTTCTCGGGGCGTGGGGGAGGGGGAGGGGAAGGGGCTGGGGCGTGGAGGAAGGAAGTGGACCTGGGTGTGGAAGAGATGGGATCGAGGCGTGGGGGAGGAGCTGGGGCGTAGAGGAAGGAAGTGGGCCGGGGCGTGGGGGAGGGGCTAGGACGTAGAGGAAGGGGGTGGGCCGGGGTTTGGAGAAGGGGAGGGGGACCGGGGCTTGGGGGAGGAGCTGGGGCGTAGAGGAAGGAAGTGGGCCGGGGCGTGGGGGAGGGGCTAGGGCGTAGAGGAAGGGGGTGGGCCGGGGTTTGGAGAAGGGGAGGGGGACCGGGGCTTGCGGGAGGGGCCGGGTGCCGGGGGGAGGTGCCGGGGACGGGGCAGGGTGCTGAAGCATGATGGAAAGGTGAAGCCCCAGTCACACCAAGCTTACGACCTGTTTCCGACCACCTTCGAATGTGGCACTTTTGTTTCATGGTTAGCGCCTGGCTATTTCATCTTCATCTTCATGGGGGGAGGGGGGTTCATTCTAATTGCATTGTCTTGATTTATATATATAGATATATATATATATATATATATATATATATATATATATATATATATATATATAAACAGAGGAACAGCACACACCAGCCTGGTCACCGGTGGTCGGAAACAGGTCGTAAGCTTGTTGTGACTGGGCCCTGTGGGCCTGGGGCCACAACGGGACCGGGGCGGGTTTGATGGTCAAGTGATCTTTACGCGTCCAAGTGAACACTAAGGCTACGGACGCACGAGAGGCTGTGTAGCCGCTCAACCGCTGCGGCTGTTTAGCCATTTTTATAGAACACACTACTTTTAATGGAATTGTGCGCATTAGTGGTCAAGTAACAGCTACTGTTTTATAAACTCAACTGGTTCTATTTTGCAGGCGGCGCGGTTGTCGCTGTCAAATATATAACAAGTTGAAACGTGTATCGGTAAGCGCATGAGAGGTTAAACTGCAGCTTCTATGTAGCGGCTGAGATTTTGTTTCAGTGTGCATTTGGGGTCTGTACAAGCAGGATGTCGTGTGTTAATGCTGACTATTTTGACAGTGAGAAATTCATACTTGAAATCGAAAAAAGACCCCCCCCTTTTTGATAAGAAATTAGCCGAGTACAGTAATAAAACTATAAAAGATAAATTATGGAATGAAGTGTGTGAGGCAATGCAAGATGACTGGGATCAGATGGAAGAAGAGGAGAAAAGAAAACTAGGTAAGATTTTGATTTCAAATGTTTATTTGGTTTTGTGTATTTCTTAAACATAATATACATAGGCATGGGCAGCTGCCTATAACTATATAATACAACAAAAATAATGTAATGCAGCTATATATAAATGTACTAATTCTAAAACCAAACACTTTCTTGCATTCTAAATTTTGTCATATTGCCAAGTCACAGATCCTGCGGGAGAAGTGAAGTATTTTGTTAAATAATCTCTTACAGCAGTTCCTTTTATAGAACTTCTAGTTCCAATGGGTTCAATATCATCAAGATTGCAATCATACATTCTATCTTCGAATTGAATGCCATCCCTTTTTCGAACGAAATTATGCAGAATGCAAAATTTTTAACAATTACGTCACAAAATTCAGGTGCAACGTCAAGAGGACGATGAAATATTCGCCATTTATTTGCCAGTATCCCAAAAGAACATTCCACCATTCTTCTTGCCCTGGTTAATCTATAGTTAAAATGCGCTTGGAAATAGCCAAATTTCTGTGTGGGAATGGTCTTAAGACATTCTCTGACAATGCAAAAGCTTCATCTCCAACTATGCAATAGGGTATGTTCTTTCCATTTTCATCGTTAGGTAATGGAGATGGTTGTGGAATATTCAACTGATTTTGTTGCAATTTTTTGTAGATATTTGTTTGCTTAAATACATTGGAATCACTCGATGCACCGTACGCTCCTACATCGATACTAATAAAGTTGTAATCGGAGTCAACTAAAGCCATAAGGACAATAGAAAAATGAGATTTATAATTGAAAAATTGTGATCCACTTTTGTTTGGTTTACATATCCTTATATGTTTTCCATCTATTGCCCCTATGCAATGTGGAAAGTTAGTCCACTGATAAAACAAGTTTGCAATCTGTAACCAGTCTTCTTCCGTTTTCTCAGGCATAAATTTGGGTTTCATGCAATTCCATATCGCTTGACAAGTACTTCTTACTATTTCTCAAATAGTTGTAACGCCGAGTAAATATTCGTAATGCAGAGCGTGGAAACTATTTCCTGTTGCCAAATACCTGAAAAAAATATAAAGAACGACTTTAGTATACATGATATAAGTCAAGATTGTAGGCATTTTGCATTGTTTCTATGAAACATTGTAGCATACAATATGCATTTTTCTGTTACAGGTAAAGAATTGCAGAAACGCTGGAAAAATATGAAGGATAGCTTCAGGAAGGAGTTGAACGCGCAAAGAAATCAGGCGTCAGGATCAGGACAAAATAAGAGAAGAAAATATTTGTATTTCGATCAATTATTATTTCTCTTACCAACAATGGAGCAAAGGGCAACAAGTTCAAATTATGACCCTATTACAGAAAATGCAGAAGAGGACGTACAAAATGTTGAGGGGACCGACACATCAACAGAAACAGTTCAACATTTAGCAACTAATAAACAAGAAACCGTATGTATGATAGCAACAGGAAAAAAGAAGACAGGTAACACAGGTGACAGAAAAGTTCCTTACGAAGAAGCCATTCTTAAAATTCTTCAAGAAAGCAAAGAGGAAGAGGTTGATGAAGATAAAATGTTTCTAAATTCGTTGTTATCATCCATAAAACAACTTAACCCAACAAAGAAATTGAAATTAAAAATGGACTTCCTTCAATGCATATAAAAAGATATGGAACCGGATGTCGCAACTGTGCAAGCCCAGCTCAGTAATAACTGCGCCATACTATTTTCCTCATCCTACTCACCATCAGCATCTAGCTTATTTTCCGGGGGTACAGCCATCCTCATGTTTGTGTTTTCATACGTTATATGTGGTCGAATAGTTAATATTTCATCAAATGATTTTTTGCTCATTCGGAAGTAGCTCCAAAATTTGTCAGGGTATTCACACAAGTCATGAAATAACGTATGGAATTGACCTTTCAATAGTCTTTGGCTAACTAAAGGATGAACTGTTTTTTCTTATTTTTTCTTATTTTTCAATATTAGTGCACACATGACAGCTTTTTCAATTAATTTAATTTTCTAATGCTCAAATGCACGACTCTCCACACGAAGGTTAGTTCGCAACTGAATCAATTTTGAGGTGGAAAACCGCTCCCATGCGCGCATCTTAAAAATTCAGCAGCAACTCAGCCGCAACGTCTGAGTTGCCGCAGCGACTAAACAGCCTCTCGTGCGTCCGTACACTAAGGCCCTGTTTACATTAGCGGTTTCAACCGCGCCTGTTCAATTACAATGTAAGTCAATGGAGGCGTTCACACACACACAACCGCGCAGTTTTCCTTGACTATGGGGTACCGCCGCGTTTTCCCCTCGGTTCAAGCCGCTACTGTGAACAGGGTCTCAAGTCCTGAGTTTGTTTCCTCGCACCGAAAGGAGGTCCCGAAGGAGATATTTCCAGAGAATAGCAGAGAGAATGAATAGAGGAAGTTAAAAGTGACCAGCATTCTTTTCTAAATGGAGATTACTTTCTTGTCACAGTGTCGAGTGTACAATTACTACAGATACATCTACCTATTCTTGAGTTGTCTGGAGCTTCTCTACCAACCCCCAGAATAATTAAATGAGCAGCTTTCCTCCACACAAGTTCTCACATGAAGGGTTGGTCGGCACTGCATATTCCTAACATTTTCCTTTTCATTAATTCCCTTCCTTTCTAACCTAACCTACAATGTTCTCCCCAGACTAGCCCCTAAGAACTTCCATTCCCCCTAAATGCTCTTCACCTCCCGTAGTGCTCCTAATTGTGAAATATGCCCTTCCTGTATTTCACTTCCAAGACAGCAGCCTGACTTAGCTACAGCCGCATTGTATTTGCAATAAAAAAAAAAAGTCCCAAGGAGAATTGGAGTTTCTTTAATCCTCCTCTCGTAGACGAGGCTCTGTCACCATGTGGTGGTAACACTACAAATGATGTCTCCGGAGAGATGCCGCTTGTAGCCGCCGATTCCTGGTCACCACTACAAATGGTGAACCCGAAGTTGGAGAGCGGACATCCCAGCCATCTCCATTGCAGCAGCGGACAGCGCCCCTAGCTGTGAGTCCAGACGTCGCAACATCCCAGGACAACGCCCCTAGCAGAGAGGCCAGCCGCCACCACTGCACAGGACGGCACCCCTAGCTGTGAGTCCAGACGTCGCAGCATCCCAGGACAACGCCCCTAGCAGAGAGGCCAGCCGCCACCACTGCACAGTACGACGCCCTGAGCAGAGAGGCCAGCCGCCACCACTGCACAGTACGACGCCCTGAGCAAAGAGGCCAGCCGTCGCAGCAGCTTAGGACGACGCCCCTTGCCGACAACGCCGCCTATAGCCACCACCGCCGCTTCGAGCTGTCGTTGTCACTGCTGCCTGTCCCGGACCGCCCGCTGGGTTGCCGCTGCATGTCCCACCGGCATGCCGCCCCCAGTCACCGCCCTGATCTGCTACTAACGCATTCTCCAGCCGCTACGAGCTGTCGTAGTCGCCCGCGCACACTGTCCTGCCGGACAGACCCCAGCCGCTAACCGACGCTTCCGGATTGCCAGCCGAACCGCCTGACGTCCATGGACGCCTACACACTAATACCAGGCCTCACACCTGCCATGTCGGTGACTTCCAATCCTGCTAACAGCTCCTTGTGCCTCGAGACTGAAATGTCGTTCCTCATGCCTCGTCACTAGGGGAGGAATAATATAGCAAGGTCACGCATTCAAGAAATCGTTTTCTATAGATATACGCGCACCATAATTAACTTCCTGTATCAATTATTGTCACCCGTTGGAACTAGTAATTATATAAACATATCTTGATTAACATTTTTATGTCTCTCATATCAATGTGTAAATATATATAAATAATTGTAGTAATATTCTGTATAGTAGGAACTGTAATTTATGATCTAAATTGTGGATAGTACTCCTAAATGTGAAATATGCCCTTCTTGTATTCCGCTGCCAAGACAGCAGCCTGAATTAGCTACAGTCGCATTGTATTTGACACAAGAAAAAGCCCCAAAATAATTAAAGTTTCTTTAATCTTCCTCTCTTGGACGAGCTCCTCCACTAATGTGGTGGTAACATACCACCACATCCTCAACGTGCATTGAGACCCTACTTTTATTTCCTTCAGTAGTTGGTTAACCTAACTTCAAGCTTGAATATCCACTATAGTTACCAGTTACTCACCATTTGCCATTAAGAGTAATCATGATGAATCATAGTCCCAGGAATACCAATTAGAGCTTTCGCAGTGAGCAAGTTGATACCAGACACCGCCAGATTTTGTAATTCTTGCCGGAAAATAAATACTTTTTTGGGCAAGTTTGATAAGCTTACAGAGGTGTATCGTTGTACATTATTGTGTCTGAAATTTAAGTCAATTAATTTCATGATTGCAAACGGCATATGGCATTGTTTGAACCTCTATTTATAATCACAGATGATATTCGTAAAACAGCCTATAATTGTATCAAGCCAAGCAATTTGTCATTTTCTATCGACTTCAATGGACGTATACTGATATATACTTTCATTTGAATGCACCAAGCAATAAGCAAATCCATGTAATGTATCGAAAATATAATTTCACATCGAAAACTTAATTTTTTCGATACGATAAACTTTGTCTCCCTCTTATTTTTTCTTGTATCTGAAGTGCAGATTGCCACGGCACACGTATAATTAGTCATATTTGTTTGAAAATAGCTCCCAGCAGATCTAAGAGGCTATTTTTTACAAAACTGTTATTAACTTCGTACGTCCGCCACCACTGTTGTAATTCTTTGGCTTATTGATTATCTTCATATACAGGACGTGACAGTGATATCCATTATTTTTCAACACTCTCAGATAGAATGTACAAACCCAAATCGAAATCCTCTTATTTTTAGTGCTCATAGTTACTTCAGTGAAAATAATTAAAAAATAATTACCTATTTCTAGTTTTACCTTATAATTAAATTAACAAAGCCTTATCACACACCAGTAAGTAAAAATTGTAACATTATGAGTCATGTTTTTAATTTTAAATACATTTATGCAACAATTTATGGCGTATCATTTTTTAAATGTCGGTTTCCAAATTAGCTAAGTCACCCCTCTGCCTCATGAATTCCGAGACAATTGAAAATTCTAGCGCTAATGGGAATCTACGAGCCTGACTGCGAAAGCTCCCATTAGATTCACACTCATGTGTGCATTTAGTTATTTGTTTCCATATACACCAAACCCCAGACGAGTGGATTGCATACTTTTTGTGTACGAGTCTGTCACTGTTCGTTTTAGATAGATAGATAGATAGACTTTATTTGGCAATAAATCAATGTACATGAAGTGCAAATAATGACAAGAACACATAGTTCGAAATAATAAATGTAAATTGCCGAGGATAACACAAAAAGTATGAACGCTTATTTCCATTGTGGTCCTCATCAGGTAATTTTTCTACATTAAGTCACACGGACAAACATACATAGGGGGTTGAGGGGACCAGAGACACTCATGAGTAATACCAGTCAGTACACATATGACACATAAACATTGTTATAGTTTTGCTAATATTACTGAAATGTTTGTACACATAGGAACATTGAGTCCAAATATTTGAGCACCATCCAAAAGGAACATTGCATTAAGCAAAGGAACAACAAAATAATGTTAAACTGTAACAAAACAGTATGAGTGAGTACTATATCGGAGTAGTACCATTAATAATATACTGTATTTTTCTACATCTGTATCAGCATGTATGAGTGAGTACTATATCAGAGTAGGATCATTAATGATATACTACAATATTCTATATCTGTAACAACATGTAGTTATAGTGAATCCTACACTGTAGCTAGGGTTACCTATTAATTAAATCTAACATTTTACCTGAATCTCAGGACGGAGTGGGTAATTACTATGAGTAGTACATTATAACCTGAAGCACCAGAGGTAGGGTACAGGGGACCAGTACTCGAATGAGTAAAACAACAAGAAGAATGAGGAAAGAGGTCAGATCATAACTGTTCTCGGAACCTACCTGAGACATATGTCGACTTAGATGTAGTGAAGAAGAATTAGCGTCGACGAAATTCATTCAGATCAGGTTGAAGAAAAGGTCACTAACAATGCGTTTTCCGTGGGATCGAGTCAACGCTATTTTGGGGCAGAATGCCTCTCATAGGTCGACCGTGTTGCCGAGGTCGACGCATCCCGGGGTTCTATAAAACGGGGTTTGGCTCGAGCGACGGTTAGCTAGGCCTGCAAGGACGAGCACGCTCCTATGATCGCTGGTATTTTGATCCTTAACAACGGGAGGTGTTATAAAGGTGCTACTTTTGGGCATTCCCCGTCCATTGACGTGAGACCGAGTCGGTCCCCCATCTCTTCAACTCCCCCCCCCCCCACATAACTTCGGTAGTTTAGAAAGTAGTCGTAATTGCAATGAATGCGGATTGCTTCGTAATTGCACGTTTGTGCTATGCATGTTGGTTACCATGAGTAGATGGTCATCTCAGCGGTCAGAGACGATTGTTCTGAAGGTGGTGGCAGAATAGGCGAAATCTCGTTAGCATGTTACTTGTTTTTGCTATTTCGCTCGAATCGAAACGACTTCGATTACGATATTTTGTTTTTCAAGCTCCCCAAATATCAAATTATTGTTGCGTCATACAGTGAGAAGCTGAATGACGAATAAGAGAAATATATACGAATGTTGGACACAGTGTTGAGATGTTCTTACCGAAGTCTAGAATATTGTAACCGAAGTCGTTTCTACTCAAACGAAGTAGCCTAGTATGCCGCCACCTTAACGGTTTGTGCTACGTCGTTATTCTCCCAAATTTAAATTTTGGCGGGAAATTGCAAAGCCTGGACAAAGTATAGGACGAAATTGAAAAACGTTTATGCTTCACGCCACTGCATATACCAACACTTTATTTTCTCACTCCTCTGTCGTTCGGTTTTGAAGTTACAAGGTACAGGAAAATACGTAAGCAATTCGGAAAATATCCAGACATGATGACAGAATATCATACGAAGGAGCCTAAAGAGAACCATGTGATCTATCTATATCAAAGTGAGTCCTCTGATTGGTTAGGGCAGGATAACGTGTAGCCAATGATGTTACGTTATGATCCCTGGTCTTTTTCCTAGAATGGACGCACACACCCTTTGGGGAGGCTAAGGAGAGGGAAGGGGTAAAGAGCGACTGTTTGAGGTGTAAACCATACTGGCTGAATGGAGGGGATGGAGGTCGGGGCAGAGGAAGGAGAGATGGGGAGGAGGGAGACGGAGGGGAGTGGGGAGGAGGGAGACAGAGGGGGATGAGGAGGAGGGAGACGGAAGGGATGGGGAGGAGGGAGACGGAGGGGAGTGGGGAGAAAAGAGACAGAGGGGGATAAGGAGGAAGGAGACCGAAGGGGGGTGGGGAGGAGGGAGACGGAGGGGGTGGGGAGAAGGGAGACAGAGGGGGATGAGGGGAGGGAGACAGAGGGGGATGAGGAGGAGGGAGGCGGAAGGGATGGGGAGGAGGGAGACAGAGGGGGATGGGGAGGAGGGAGACAGAAGGGGATGGGGAGGAGGAAGACGGAGGGGGATGGGGAGGAGGAAGACAGAGGGGGATGGGGAGGAGGGAGACGGAGGGGAGTGGGGAGAAGGGAGACAGAGGGGGGTGGGTGGGAAGGAAGGAGGTTTCGAAGATGAATAAATTGATAATGAATAGATTAATGATATAAGAAAGCCAAAGAGATATTTGGAGAGGAGAACACCTTGCACTAGATAGCGAAGACATGAGCACTTGTTCCTGTGACCAGCAAAGCTTAAATGGACTTGGTATTACAAACTAACAAAAAAATAAATAAATAAAAGATAAAGAAAGACAATGAAAGTAGTTTCCTTAAACATATAAGGCCATCACATTCCTCCAAACTTCATTAAATCATCTGACACAACAAATAATTAAGGGCCTTGATGGTTTCGTTGAGGTAATTTCGACGCTCTACAGGTCTGTAGGTATCATTAAACTGAATAAAAGCGTCCTACATAACTAAAGCCACGATACTTGGTCTTATTTTACTTTCCCGCGTGATATTTTTTCGCTTTTTCTCTATACTGTTCTTAAGAGATCTCTGTGATCTAAAACTATCAACTTCAATAAAAAGTTGCCACAGATGAAACAAATCATTAGGTGCATGCGGGAAAGTAAAAGTTTAAAAACATTTTGGTCGATTAATTGTGACATTAGTTTTTACACTAATTTATATCTAATTAGCCCTATATTGACTGCGCTGACATGCTACTCTTACCAAGTACTATTACTTGTGAGTACATGTCTTTTCAGCCAACAATTCCTATAAAATAATCATCTTGGTAAAATTTTAGAAATGTACACCTACGCACTATAGCAATAGAAAATTAAATGCTAATTTGGTAAATTATAATACATCAACGTAACATACGATATTCTTGGCGGAAATTGATAATAGAAAAAGTTGCTAAAAGCTATAAACAAACAAGCAGTCGCTTTGACAACTTGAGACACATTTTTTTTTTTTTTTTTTTTGTAGAGGCGGAGGTCGAAGAAATTAAAGTATGATAAAATTGTCTTTTCTAACCCAACCTAACCTACCTACTTAACCTATTCTAACCTACCTATCTACCTAATCTAGCCTAACTTAACCTACCTACCAAACCTAACCTAACCTAACCTACCTAACCTAACCTGCATTTAGTAAAGTGGTACCTGTAATTCTAGAGGTCATCAGGTCGTCATCGTCATCTCCGACCTCCAAATCTATCAAAACAAAGATGGCGTCTAAAGGAGTCGACGCAACTTCGTTCGTTTCTGCATAGCTTTTAGCAATGTTTCCTGATGTTGATTTCCGCCAAGAAAAATATCTATTACTTTGATGTATACAAAGTCAATGTTTAATATTTTAATGCTATACCGCGTAGATGTGCATTTCTTTAAAAAAAAAATACGTCCGTGAAACATGTTCATAAAATTCAAGCAATGAAAATAAAATAGGCTCAGCACGTCTCACGTAGACCACGGTAGGGTTCCCTAAGGATAATTTAAGAATATTTTGAAAGTTTCCCTTACTGCAGAAGCCTGAATATCATTACCTTCCTGTCTAGGAAGCTGAGACAATATAGCACGTCCATCAGGTGTGTCCTGATAATTCTTGTTTGAAGAAATAACATTGGCTTGGAATTCAGCACCCTACGAAATATCCAAAAATTTCTGCCAAGCATCCAAGGCTATTGTCCACCACGAGGTAATCAATAACTTAAATTTTCTATTACATTATCCCCAATTCCTCTAGCAAAATTAGTAATTCATTAAACTGATACCTCGACATTCTGAAGTACTGGTGAAATCTCAGTTCATCACGAAGTAGTTCTTTATAAAGTGTGAAATTCACTCCTTCTGTTTTCCTTTTTCAGTGATTAGTGCAGCCAAAGTCGCTTTTGTTTCTTTTGATTCTGTGAGACTCATTTTCCTTTTCCAAAAGCAGCGCCATCACTGCCAATTCAGTGCCACTAAAATTCTCAAATATGTCTGTCTCTAAGCAAGATCCATCTGGGAACACGGCCAAGACTATACTGGCACCTTATTGTAGAAGACCGGATAGTGTCTGCACGGAGGGTGACGATACGGTAACGTGTAGGTTAGCAAGCTCGATCTGTGACGTAATGTCACCTTCACAGCTTCCAAACTTTATATGACGTCAAACATTAAAGCAATGAAAAAAATAATTAAAATAACCAAATGATTAGGTAGACAAATGAATAAACAAATTGATAAAATGATAGATAAATAGACAAATAAGTAAACAAGAGTTTGCGTTCTAATAATCGAAAAATAATAATAAAATCTAATATAGTCTGGAAATAGTGTGGATTGAGAATCGCTCACAAGGCACATTGAAACTATGACGGACCACCATTAGTGGAACTCATAATCAGAATGACAATACCATATCCTACTATGACAAATCATGTTTGCATAGTTAACGCTATCCCTTTATCCATAATGGCTAATACAAGACAAAGGATAACATTTATTTCATTTATTTAAAGATATTTTCAAAACGCGTTCACACGTGCATGTGTATGTCATCTATCCATCAGCGTTGTATTGGATTGAGTAACCTTTACAATACCCCATCCCTTAACAATTACCAGAAAATTAAATCCTTATGTGAATGTGTGTGTGATTCACCATGGTCTTGGATCACGTGTTGGACTCGTAATCAACAGCTATTTCCTTCCCGGAAGAGAGCTCAGAGCTCATATTTGACCGATCTATGAGTAATAATGTGACCTTACACGCACACCCAACTCCCCGCCCACGAGAGTTGAGGTAACGACTCACAGCGCAGCGATACTGATTTTTTTTCAGGCCTGGGCGAAATTCGAACCCGGGCCTCTATAGTGGCAGCCGCAAACTACCAATTGCGCCTACGAGAGGGAGGGAGAGAGAGAGAGAGAGAGAGAGAGAGAGAGAGAGAGAGAGAGAGAGAGAGAGAGAGAGAGAGAGAGAGAGAGTGTGTGTGTGTGTGTGTGTGTGTGTGTGTGTGTGTGTGTGTGTGTGTGTGTGTGTGTGTGTGTGTGTGTGTGTGTGTGTGTGTGTGTGTGTGTGTGTGTGTGTGTTAGTGCCTATGTGTGTGTGTGTGTGTGTGTGTGTGTGTGTGTGTGTGTGTGTGTGTGTGTGTGTGTGTGTGTGTGTGTGTGTGTGTGTGTGTGTGTGTGTGTGTGTGTGTGTGTGTGTGTGTGTGTGTTAGTGCCTGTGTGTGTGTGTGTGTGTGTGTGTGTGTGTGTGTGTGTGTGTGTGTGTGTGTGTGTGTGTGTGTGTGTGTGTGTGTGTGTGTGTGTGTGTGTGTGTGTGTGTGTGTGTGTGTGTGTGTGTGTGTGTGTGTGTGTGTGTGTGTGTGTGTGTGTGTGTTTACCAGGAAAAGAACAACTCTAGTGGGATCCCGTCTCTTACTCTAATTATCATAACTAGCTTCAAATTCTAGTGTGCTTGTGTGTGCGTATGTTTGTGTGTGTGTGTGTGTGTGTGTGTGTGTGTGTGTGTGTGTGTGTGTGTGTGTGTGTGTGTGTGTGTGTGTGTGTGTGTGTGTGTGTGTGTGTGTGTGTGTGTGTGTGTGTGTGTGCGTGCGTTTGTGTGTGTGTGTGTGTGTGTGTGTGTGTGTGTGTGTGTGTGTGTGTGTGTGTGTGTGTGTGTGTGTGTGTGTGTGTGTGTGTGTGTGTGTGTGTGTGTGTGTGTGTGTGTGAGAGAGAGAGCGAGAGAGAGAGAGAGATTCGCCATGATCTTGGATCACGTGTTGGACTCGTGATTGACAGCTATTTCCCTCCCGGAAGAGAGCTCAGACCTCATATATGACTGATCTATGGGTAATGGTGTGACCTTACACGCAAACACAACCCAACTCTCCGCCCACGAGAGTTGGAGTAACGAATCTCAAATATCAAAAATAAATCATACGAAAATCGACTAAAACATATGAATCTGTTTTCCCTAAAAAAAAAAACGTAGACTCAGAGGTGACTTTATAATGGTCTTTAAGATTCTAAAGGGAATTGACAACATCAAAAGTGACAAAACGTTCACAGTGAATGAGAATCTGACAAGAAATAATGATCTCAAACTCTCAGGAAATAGATTTGATTTGGAAGTGGGTAGAAACATCTTCGCCAACCGTGTAGTTAATGAATGGAATAAACTTCCTGCAGAGGCAGTCCAATGTTATTCAGTTCGAAGCTTTAAGATTCGTTTAGATAAAAACCTAAGCAAGATGCTGTAATGCCTGCCATCTTTTATATTATTTATTTGTTTGTTATTGTTTGTCTGTTTGTTTATTACTATTTGATTGATTTTATAATTTATTATTATTTATGTCAAATTACTATTATTTACTATATACCTGTTTGTTTATTACTTAACTTTACCTATTTATTCATCTATTTTATTTATTATTATTGATATTATATTTTTATTTATTTATCTATTTACTTATCATTATCGTATTTTCTCGCATTCGGTATACTCCTCCTTTGTAATTCTTTGTAATCCTTTGACTCGCAGCGCAGCGATACTGAAATTATTTCAGCCCTGGGCGGGATTCGAACCCGGCAGCCACTACGGTAGCCGGGAACTCTACTACTGAGCCATCGTGTCGTGTGTGTGTGTGTGTGTGTGTGTGTGTGTGTGTGTGTGTGTGTGTGTGTGTGTGTGTGTGTGTGTGTGTGTGTGTGTGTGTGTGTGTGTGTGTGTGTGTGTGTGTGTGTGTGTGTGTGTGTGTGTGTGTGTGTGTGTATGCGCGCGCGCACGTGTGTTTAAGGGCAGGTATGTACGCTACTTCACGTTCGGTACATATGTTCTAAAGCTTAGGACACAATATAATACAGCAAATAAAACATGGGTTATCAGTGGTACCAACATCCCATTTTCTATTGCATTCATAAATAAATAAAAAATGATAGTTTACATGCACTTTTTTACTACCGTGCAGCGCATAGACTGTCCTGGAAGCAAGCAATCTTCAGCAAATTTTGGGATTCCTATTTTCTTTCACCAAGACGTCATTCTCACATGCACCAGGATCCTCTTGTCCTTCTGACTTGCTCCAATGAATAACCGGGATACCCCAGTTGCCGACAATAGCTTATTGTGGTCATGATGTTTTTTTTTTTTTTTTTTTTTTTTTTGTTGTTTTTTTTTCTCCAGAGATCCAGTCTTGGGCCAGGCCAGCTTCGCTCTTCAGGAATGCTTCTTTCGTCATACTAGCCGCCTAGCAACTTTTGTGTCTTATAAGGGCTAGGATATACGTCATTAAGTAGACGACAAAAAACAAATGGATGTGCAATCTGCTTCATACTCCAGATTTCTATCTCTCCTCCCCCCTTTCTCCTCTCTTCTCCCTCCCCCTCTTCCCCTTCTCAGTCACTATAAGAAAAAATAGTCGCCTCCCCCCATTTTGCCAATTCAGGCCAAGCTTCCATGTGTTTTTCTTTGTGCCCCCTCGACTCTCCCTTCCTTATTCAAAACCCGTTCCATGGTTCCATTTCTTTCTTTCTCTCTCTCTCTCTCTTCCATCTCTCTCTCTCTCTCTATCTATCTATCTATCTATCTCCCTCTCTCTAACAAGTGTCACTAGTGAACCGAGACACTGAAAATGGAGAGAAAAAAGCAAAAAAAAAAAATAAAAAACCTAAAGAGAGAGAGGAAAAGAGTGAGGCATAACTTCAAGGACAATGTGCTAAATGCAACCGTGAATGAAGAATTGTTCATCAGCTCTGTTTTACATCATTTTTATGACCCTCTCCACTCCTCTCCCCCAATCCCTCCCCCAGACGTGCTTTTTGATCTATCTATGTCCCCTTGCCCACCGTCTCTGGGATGCCCTTTCAGCCTCCAAAGGTCAAACGTATCACCTAGAAACAACTGGCATCCTCTTAGTTACTGTGTTATCATTCGACAACAAAACGCGATGTAACCATACGAGGAACATTCTTCAGGCGTCTCCATGTTGACATCTTCCAGAGGACCCGGTTGTTTAAAGACAACCCGGCTTCAAGGTCAACAAATACAGCGATTGTTTTTCTTTTTGCTTTTCGACCCACCTCCTGTGCGCTTGCGCGAACTTGCCAGACACTTCTGTGAGTCACATCCAGATACATATATATAAGACAGAGCACTGCCAACGTGGCCATAACAGAGCTTCTCCCATTGCGTCCAGACAGAAGAAGAAGAGGCTGACTATTCCGAAGGTAAGATTCGAACGCACATCATTTCATTTGTACGCCTTTACGAAACAAGAGGTTTCATTTTTCGTAGAAACTCAATTTTTCAACCACTTGTCGTAAATAAGATTTAGGTGACGAAGTGGATGATGCTTGATGGTCTTGTTGTTATATCAAGCCAAGCAACTCGTGGTCAGCTTTGTGAACTAAGACGAAGTGTTGAATTCGATTCTAGAAAAAAAAAAAAAAGTTTCACGGTGGGAGTAGCGTTAGCTCCATACACAAAAGTTAATATTTGTGCTGATTTTTGTACGCCCAATCTCTTTTATTTGTTTTATAAGAACAATAGTTGGCGGTACGGTGGTGGTAGTAATGGCGGTATGGTGATGGTGATGGTGATGGTGATGGTGATGGTGATGGTGATGGTGATGGTGATGGTGATGGTGATGGTGATGGTGATGGTGATGGTGATGGTGATGGTGATGGTGATGGTGATGGTGATGGTGATGGTGATGGTGATGGTGATGGTGGTGGTAGTAATGGTGGTGGTAGTGGTGGAAGTGGTAATGATGACAGTGGTAGTGATGGTAGTGGTGGAAGTGAGTGGTGGTGGTGGTGGTGGTGATAGGAGTGGAAGTGGTGGTGGTAGTGGCGATAGTAATTGTGGAAGCGGGGGTGGTGGTGGTGGTGATAGGAGTGGAAGTGGTGGTGGTAGTGGCGATAGTAATTGTGGAAGCGGGGGTGGTGGTGATGTTAGTAATGGTGGTAGTAGTAGTAGTAGTAGTAGTAGTAGTAGTAGTACTAGTAGTAGTAGTAGTACTAGTAGTAGTAGTAGTAGAGGTGGTTGTAGTAGAGGTCATACTAGTCCTCGAGTAGTAATGTAATAGTAGTGTCAGTCTGGGTTATTTTAGTGCAATAGCTGAAATGAGATTATATAGCAGTAATTGTGAGGTTAAGTTCCATCCTAATGTAGTCCTGTCATCTCTTGTAGTCTCCTCCATTATTATGTCTTTACGTGCATTATACATACCAAGGGCCCCTTTTCCCCTTCATAGAGGGGTAGCCGAGTCAAAGCACACGCCCATAAAGAAAGAAAACCCATTCCACAGTCACCCTTTCCCCTGGGGGAAGAAGGGTCGGGTGCCCTGCTGCCCCCATAAGAATACAGTTACGAGAGAAAGACTCCCCCGTGGTCAAATTGACCTCGTGGTAACACCCACACAATAAGACTGCCGGTGCTGCATTGTTAAAAAAAAAATCTCCCAGGAGTCGCTTCTTTGTCACCGAGGACATGGTCTTTACCCCATTACTTGAATTTTTTTTTTTTTTTTTTTCTTCTTCTCCACTTGGCCTCGTTATGGACCGAAAGGTCTTCTATCAGCATGATCTGCCATCGTAAAGACCGGAAAACGAACTTCTCCTCAAATACTTGAGACTTCCAAGACTTGAAACTAAATTTGGGGAAATTCCCGAGAGTCATCAGCCCAAGAATCCGAGGCTCAAATAGCTTCCAAGGATCTTAGGCGTTTCACACGTATCGACTTTTCGCCGTGCGCTGTCCACAACACGACGTCGTGCTCCCATATAACCATGGGTATCTATGGCCGCTTTTACACGTGGTCGTGACGTCTGAAAGCGTCCATAGACACTCGTGGTTAGTTTAGAGTACGACGTCGTGTCGTGGACGGCGCACGGGGAGAAATTGATACATGTGAAACGAGCTTGACTCACTCTCCTAGAGACTTTAATGAAGTGTCGACGCTAATTAGGAGATTTATCGTAAGCTAGAGAGCGCCAGCCTAGTTCAGAGTCAAGAGACATTTCGGAGTGGACACCTGTTCTCCTAAGAAAAACTGGCAGCGCGAGGCTATGTGCCAATCAACGGGGCACTGGCACTCTGATGTACAGCCCCGTCTCACTCCGGCACAGATGTATTAAGGAAGCGTTGAGTAGCTGCGACCGAAGCCGTTATCCACTTTTGGGGACTGTTGGGGGGCGGTAACAGTCACTGCTAGGAATCGGAGAGGAGTGCGTGATTCGAACCCACAACTAAGAGTATTGCGACACCGTCTGGGATCCACACAGTAGCAATGACATATGCAAATTAGAGTCCTCACAAAATAAAGCAGCAAGATGGATTAGATGCGATTACAGACACACTACATCAGTCACTAGGTTAAAACAAGACATTAAACTTGAACCACTTGAAACACGAGGACAAATACACATAAAACAAACGATGTGCAAAATCACAAACAATTTACTTGACATAAATAAAGAAACTTACACCCAATAAATACACGAATAACTAGAGGCAGTCACAACCTAAAATAGCACACATACCAAACAAGCACCGACATATTCAAGTACTCATTTCCCCCCTCAGCATCTTCCATTCCATGTAGTTAATAGCCCCACGCTTGATACTTTTAGAAACAGGATCGCCCTTCACTACCTCCCTCTCCTCAGTCCAAATCCCAATCCTGACCCTAATTCTGACCTTACCCTTAACCCTTATCCTAACCCCATTCCTAGAACAAATCCTGTCCCCAATCCGCTCAGCGCCCGCAAATCATATCGCCCGTGAGCGGCCCTCTGCGGGTTCCCGCAAAGAAAGAAAGCAGGACAGCCCGCTTCTGATGACGCAACCAGCGCACACGTTTAAGATAATGTATTGAATAGAAACTAGATAAAACATAAAGATAGCCTCTGGGGAGAATGGGAATAGGTGTGACGGGAGGAGTTTTGTAGAGGATTACGTGGCTAAAGATGGGCATGAAACCCAATACAAGGGGGTTAAGGAATGTGGAGTACTAAGATTATTGATTATTTTTTCTCTTCTCTCTCTTATTCCCACAGACATGAAGTCCATCGCCGTTCTCTGCGCATGCGTCATCGCTGGCGTCAGCGCTGTTGGGTTCCCAACTACGAGTTTCACAGACGGAGCTGGTGAGACATTCTATATTGCCAATATTCGTCTTCATTTGCTCACACAATGATGAAAAACGCATTTGTCACCAGTGTCATTATGTTAGTCACCCCAATCCCTTTACACAATTGTCTAACTCAAAAGATGAAACACTTACCTTAACCGTTAGCTTAACTTATTACATAAAAAAATGTAGTGTGTTTGACATTATGTAAAAAACTGACTCTGTAGAACTGCAATTTTTAAAAAGATTAGTATACCAGCAGTTTGAGTCTGAAAAGTCTGTGATCTCAACCCCCCCCTCCCTCCTCCAACACCCTCCCCGAAGTCCCAGGGGAAGAATTCCTCACAGGTTGGTCATCTTGGTCTGTTATGTTTATTCTTACTTTCTCTCCGTAAGACCCGGGTTTGGCCTGCCTCAACCTGACGACCTGCCAGACAGCGGAAGCACAGTCCTCTTACTACTTGCCCTACTGCGCCAAGTTCGTTTGCAACGTCGCCGAAGATGGGACAAAAATCGAACAGGTTCAGTTCTGCAACAACGTGCCCCTCGACAACCAAAATTGCGAAGTGGTGAACGCGGAAAACAGCACCGAGCCCTTCCCCCACTGCTGCCCCGTCTTCAGCTGCGACAACGTCCAGTACCACAACGACACCACAACTAGGCAGGCTCTCAGCCAGTACCGCTACCTGGCGCAGGTGAACATATGTCCAGACCTCTTCCCTGAAGTTGTTGGTCAAGGGCAGGAAGGACAGGGTCAAGCCTAGGCAGGAAGGACAGGGTCAAGCCTAGGCAGGACAGGGTCAAGCCCAGGCTAGGCAGCCCTAGTCGTGAGCACAATGCCGGGGATTATTTTATCAAGACCATGGTTGCTCCCGTCCCTCTTCCCTTCCTCTTCGGGTCTTGGCACTTCAGCACTGCGACCTACTGGCACCGCAATCACCTTCTTCATATTATCCCCTATATTCCGTGTGTGGAACAACCAAACCTTAGTGTCCCTTACTCTTCTGCACTCTACTCTTTTTCCAGAGTTTTCTACAACACAGGGCCCCCTGAAAAGGAAGCCAAAGGTTAATATTCTATTTCGAGTTATGTACACAAACAAAAATAAATGCATCATGCAAATTATGTAGAAAATGAATGGTAGTACTGATGTAATCGGTTTCATGATATCATGCTAGCTTTGTGGGAAGTAATTATTATTGAGTTATCATAGGTAACATAGCTCAGAATATAGGCAGACGTGCCAACGCTTCCGAAATAAAATGCTCTGTGTTACCAGATGCCGAGTCGAAGGCATCTATACTGCTGGACTTTTATAATTGTATGTACAATACAATTTTAGTCCATTTTCCCTCTCTCAGACTGAGTAAACTTTAAGGCTTAATTTATTGAATGAAATTACTGTCAACAATTAATCTACATCTCAGATAGATTGAAGACCTTACCATCTTGTTCCCACACATTCTTATTGTCACAACGAAAAGAGGTGTCTTCCTACTTTTTGATGTATATCTGATCTTGGTTTTCTAGTAATTCCTAGAAAATTATAAAAACTTACCAAAGTACATAGAATAAAGTTCCTTCAACTTGTATAAGGTTTTTCTTGAAGTCCCCTCCTCCACACACACACCGTTTTCACACGCTTGTTTCGTTGATCCGATAGACATTCCATATTCCAGGAATTGCTTACCTACACTATGACCCGAGATAATAGTCCATGGTAATCTTTTACAATTTCTGAATAACTATCAAAGGATTTTTCATAATAACATACATGATAATAGAGTAAACTATTCCTGGTTTGTTTACAAATTTATGTTTTATAGCTTTCTTGGTTTTCATAATAATCAACACATGTTTTTAGATGAGCAGCGATAATAGCCCTGGAATAAGAATTTGCAGTTTTGATCGATCATAAGGTTAGATAAACCAATTAATTTGAAAACAATTATTCTAAATAACTTATATGACTCAAATATACCATGTAATAACAACATATATAAATAAAATGTCTTAAACCTATGATTAGTGTTTGGTGTATGAACCTTTTTGTTTGAGAACCTCAAAGATGTTCTTGTTAGTAGAAGCAGTCAGTGTTTTGATGGTAGAGGGTAGGACTGCACTAGCAGAGCCTTGCATTGCCTCCCAGAGTGTTTCCTCAGATGTGCACTGCTTGACATTCTGATAGATCTCCTTTTTTATATTGCTCTATAAGTTATCGATGGGATTCATATCTGGAGAACAGGCTGGCCACTTCATCAAGGTGTCTCCTTTGAATCTCATCGAGGAGAACAACGCTGTGATTCTCTTAGCACCATGTGTTGGGACATTATTGTGCATAAAAAAATTGGTTCAGGTAATGGGAGCTCATCCAGCCAGTCAGATAGGATGTACCTAATAAAGTCACAGTTTGTGATGGCATTAGCCTTCACACCTTCTGGCACTTTAACTGGACCAGTCATCCTGTCTTCCATGATGCCAGCAACTCCTCCGCCCCCTTGCTGGAGGTGCAAACGCGTTTGAGCGGAATTGTCCTGAAACACCTATCCCATACTCCAACCATCAGGCCCATCTCGACACTCGTCACTGAACAAAATATGCTTGACATCGGTCTTCATATGCTTCCTAGCCCATTCTAACTGAGCTTCTTTGCGTTTTGGGGTCAACGTAGGCCTGCTTGTAAGATTCTTTTGTTTCGCAGAGGTACCAATTACCCTATTTCGAGTTGTTTTGTAGACATTTTGAATTGCAGCATATGCACATAAAGCTTTACTAGTGAATCCAAGGTTCTTCAGTACGCATCGCTTGAGATGGGAAATGTCTCGTGTTGTGACGGACCGGGATTTCCCATTATCGCTGTGCACATTCCGATACTTGCGATTTCGTAAATATCTTCGAATTGTCTTCACATGACGACCTAATTTCTTGGTCATATCATTCGCAGACTTGCCTTTACCTATTTTCTGTTACAAATTATACATTTCTATATAATATGAGGAATCTGAAAGTAAGTTAAGCACAACAATCTATTAAATATAAGATAATTACGATTGTCAATTTTGTGATAAAGCATAGGGTTTCTCTTCAACATTTCATTAATATTATTACTATTATTATTATCATTATTATTGTTATTATTATTATTATTATTATTATTATTATTATTATTATTATTATTATTATTATTATTATTATTATTATTATTATTATTATTATTATTATTATTATTATTATTATTATTATTATTATTATTATTATTATTATTATTATCAGCATCATCATCATCATTATTATTATTATTATTATTATTATTATTATTATTATTATTATTATTATTATTATTAGTATTATTATTATTATTATTATTATTATTATTACTACTATTATTATCATTATTATTATTGTTATTGTTATTGTTATTATCATCATTATTATTATTATTATTATTATTATTATCATTATTATTATTATTATTATTATTATTATTATTATTATTATTATTATTATTATTATTATTATTATTATTATTATTATTATTATTATTATTATTATTATTATTATTATTATTATTATTATCATTATTATCAAATCATGCCATTGGTCCAACTCTCCGACGGCAGGGTTCGAACTGTTATCACCTCGACCTCCGCAGCAAGTAACGACGCTCTAACACGCTCGGCCAGTGAGCATCCACAGCGATAAAGAGTATTTATTGAATAAATTCTACACGAACACGAGCATAAGCTCGAGACTTCAAACGGGAAGAGGTGAATAGTGTACACATTCTCTAGAAAGGAAATAGGAAGGACCCATCCATTCTTAAACAGGTGTCACTCACAAGGACAGTCCAGGAGGTAGAAAGAGGTAAGATAAATAAGGCCAGACTTTATTTTATTCTTTGGGTCACGGACACCATGGATCCTTCCCCTTATATAAAGTTCTTAAGAAGCCATGTTGTCTGGTTGGAGGGAATAACTAATTTTTTTTTTTTTTTTTTTTTTTTTTTTTTTTTTTTTTTTTTTTTTTTTTTTTTTTTTTTTTTTTTTTTTTTTTTTTTTTTTTTTTTTTTTTTAGTTTAGTTTAGTTTAGTTTAGTTTAGTTTCATTTATGCCTTCTCATTGGCCAGGCTGATGAGTTCATAAGCTACTGTATGTACCAAGCATTGCATGTTTTGTTTGTACAAAAAGTAGACCCTCATTTTTTTTTCTTTTTTTTTTCTTTTTTACTTGGTTGTTAGACCAGCACTAGTCGGCAGTCCGGCGGAAAAAAAAAAATTCTTCGATTTTTATTTTATTTTAGTTTCGGGTTTTTCAACGTCAGCGAGCCCGTAACCCAGTGAATAAGAGTCTGGCTTAAGCATCAAGAGAATTATAGACTTAGGTCACATTTAGTTTGATCTCTGTTCGTAGGATTCCCTTTGAATTTCTACGACGTCCTGCTTTTTGTTATAGAAATCATATCTATGTGCTTGTCCGTACATAGAGCGATAAAATATATATATCACTGTGAGTGTGTGTATGAGAGAGAGAGAAAGGGAGAGAAAGAGAGAGAGAGAGAGAGAGAGAGAGAGAGAGAGAGAGAGAGAGCGAAGGAAAGTAGCGCGTCTTACACACGAGTAGGCTTTTGATAGGCAGATAGGTAAGAAGGGAGGAGGAGGAGGAAGAGTGTCTGACAGTTTTATTGAAGTTATAAATTCCAAGATCATTCGCGCGCCTCCAGTGGCCTTCGAGCAGTAGTAACAAGCGAAGGAGAAGCTGAGAGATCCTGGAACGCAGATTCTGTGTGGGCCTTCTGGAATCAACCGGTTTTTGGGCAACATTTGGTTGCGTCTGGGCTTGACCAGGGGACGAAGGAGGAGGCGGGGGTGTGGGTAGGGGGGTGGGGGAGATGATAAGTGCGGCAGAGACGTCGTCCTTGATAAATGGATTGGTTTCGCAACGTCTTATCCTTGATGAGATTTCGTAACTGGATTACCTAGACTGGCCTCCCCATCTCCAACGCCTCAGTATTATATTTATTATTATTACTATTATATCTATTATCATTATTATTATTATTATTATTATTGTTATTGTTATCATTATTATTATTATTATCATTATTATTATTATTATTATCACAAGCACCCGGACCTGGCTTCGCCAGGTGTGCTTGGCCTACGGCGTAGCTCGCTTCGCTTCGCTTGGCAATATTTCGTAAAGATTCTCTTAGCAATATTTTGTAAAGATTCTCTTGGTAATATTTCATAAAGATTCTCTTGTTAACATTTGGTAAAGATTCTCTTGGCAATATTTCGTAAATATTTTCTCATTAATATTTCGTAAAGATTCTTTTGTCAGAATTCCGTAAAGATTCTCTTTTTCTTGTTAGCACCACTTTCTTTTTCCATGGTAATATTAGTGTTTCCGGTGATGACTCATTTCCGGGTTGGGCCTTGCGTAGGAGGTTGGAAGGTTTAGAGAGAAATATTTTTTTATGTTAGTGGAGTGGAGATTCTCTTGGCAATATTTCGTAAAGATTCTCTTAGCAATATTTCGTAAAGATTCTATGGTAATATTTCGTAAAGATTCTCTTGTTAACATTTGGTAAAGATTCTCTTGGCAATATATCGTAAATATTTTCTCATTAATATTTCGTAAAGATTCTTTTGTCAGAATTCCGTAATTCCGTTTTTATGTATATAGATTCTCTTGGCAATATTTCATAAAGATTCTCTTAGCGTTATTTCGTTTTCGTAAAGATTCTCTGAGTCTGAGTAGGATGTGTCCCCGGGAGTTAGTGTTTCCGGTGATGACTCATTTCCGGAGTAGGAGGTTGGAAGGTTTAGAGAGAAATATTTTTTTATGTATATAGATATAGATTATTATTATTATTATTATTATTATTATTATTATTATTATTATTATTATTATTATTATTATTATTATTATTATTATTATTATTATTATTATTATTATTATTATTATTATCATTATTATTATTATTATCATTATTATTATTATTATTATTATTATTACTATTATCATTATTATTATTATTATTATTATTATTATTATTATTATTATTATTATTATTATTATTATTATTATTATTATTATTATTATTATTATTATTATTATTATTATTATTATTATTATCATATGTATATATACATACATATATATATATATATATTTTCTTTCTTTCTTTCTTTTAATCAAACCCGCCACCCACTCACCTGCTGCTAACCCACCAAACCTAACCCCACCTTCGGAAAACCCTATCACTCCTAACTCCCCTCCA
>NC_134805.1:41532192-41537192 GCF_046742065.1 Oratosquilla oratoria | reverse complement strand
TATATGTGGGCTGGCACACGTTGGCCTGAGCATCTCGTATGATCGTGTCCTCCGCCTCACAGCGCAGATGGCGAACAATGTCTGCGAGCAGTTTCACTTGGAGCAATTTGTCTGCCCGCCCTCGATGCGTGGAAAAGTTTTTACTACTGCTGCAGTAGATAATATAGATCACAATCCGAGTTCAACAACAGCGAAGTCCTCATTCCATGGCACAGCTATCTCACTGATCCAACATCCCAGTTTCATGGGAGAAGGTGTGGATCGAACCATAGTCGTAACTGGAGGATCTGGGAACGCAAGCACGTTCATCCGCCAGCTGCCACAGTACTACACTGACGTCCCTCCTGTAACAAGCAGTGTCAAGAATGTGCCTGTTTCTGCTGTTAGGGTGACGTCACTTGACAGAGAGGCTAAAAAGCATACTGAGGAAGAAAATCTCTGGCTACACAATGCAAGGCAGGTCGTAGATGGAAATGATCAGGGAGGCGAAAACATATCTTGGGCCGCTTTCCATGCCAGCCGTCAGCCACCAGAAGTTAGACCAATCAGCCCCACCGCCCTGCTTCCCATGTTCCAGGACAGTGCCCACACAGTGGCCATGATCCGCCACTCCATAGATGTCGTGAAGACTGCTGTTGAACATCTGAATCCAGGACAGGCACCAGTGGTCACATTCGATCAGCCACTATTTGCCTTGGCAAAGCAAATTCAGTGGAAGTGGCCACAGAAATATGGTGAAGATAAGGTTGTCGTGACTAGCTGGATGGTAGCGGGTGGGCGCAGACACTGGTGCGAGCCGAGATTACCACACCTGGAACAGCCGAGTCTTTTCTGCGGGCATCTCATGTCACCCGCACAAGGAGAGCCCATCAGATTACTGCTGCTGCACTGCACATCCTGCAACATCGAGCCTATGACCATTATTACAAGAGAGAAGATAATGACAGAGAACATCAGCTTTCTTTTGAAGATTGGTGCTCTCAGAGAGGAGAGGAATATCCCCAGTTCCAGTATTGGTCAATTGTGTTGCAATTGGAGTTGTTGTTAAATGTGTATGTACGTTCTCTGCGACAAGCATCGTTCAGTATGTACCTTGATGCCCTGACAGAATTGGCCTGTTGGTTCCATCCCATGGACCACACGAACTATGCCAGGTGGATTCCTGTTCACTTGAAGGACATGACTGAACTTCCTGAAAGGCACCCAGAAGTAGCCAGAAAGTTTCGAGAAGGTAGCTTCACGGTACAAAAGACAAATAAGATCTTTTCATCACTCGCAATAGACCAGGCCCACGAACAGAACAATGCCTGCATCAAAGGAGATGGTGGGGCAGTTGGCCTCACTGATAACCCAGCTGCTTTAAGGCGCTGGATGATCGCTCGGCCGGAAGTGACGAGGGATATAGAGGAGTTTAAACGTGGAAACCAGCACTCTGGAAGAGAAGACAACATACGCCACCATGACCAGACGACCAGTGTCCAAGCCTCATTCACTAAAGATGTCCGGTCACTAGTCAAAGTCATGAAAGAGCTCGGGAACCCCTTTGAAGAAGACAGCCCAGATCTCGTTGCTCTTGATACCAAAGAAAGTGTTGGTTCTCCTGCCATTGAGGCAGTCAGAAAGGTAAGGGAGATTGGCCTAAAGCAGTTCCAGGGTTTCGTCAGGGATTGCCTTGTTGAAAGAACCAAGTCAGTTGAAGACACAATTCACCGAAATAAGCTCAAAGTGTTCAAGGCTCAACCAATCAGGAATGTAAGCAAAGAGAAGCATAAGCTCACTTGCCTCAAGGACAATACTCATCTCTTCTCACGGCTCTACATCAGCTGTCGGACGAGGGATGGAAACCTGGACGAGTTTTTTCGCCATGAAAATCAGGCAAGCCCTCCAGTACTGTCTGATGGATGGTGTCTCCGCTTAGGTACAAAAAGCGACCTACTCACATGCTTTCAAGAGATCGCAGATGAAAGGTCAGAGGCTCCTCCCACCACCAGTCTAGTCACTGATGGAGCAGCCATTGTGCAGATGCTAAAGCCTACTGCATGCAAGAACTTCAGAGAGTATGCACAAGAGATCTTTATCCCTTACATGTCTACAAGGTTTCAATCTTCATCACGCCGGGACCTGGTATGGGACACCTACAGAGCTGACTCACTCAAAGCTAGTGCAAGAGCAAAGCGTGGTAAAGGAGTGCGCAGACGTGTGGTAGCAGAAGGAGCAATACCCAGTAACTGGCAGAACTTTCTTCGAGTAGACACCAACAAGACACAGCTGTTCAAGTTCCTGTCAGAAGCTCTCCACCTGTGGTTTAACCTGAAAGACAAGCAACTCGTCGTCACTGATGGAGAAGAAGTCTGCAGCAAGCCTTCACTGTCTGAGCTGACTTCGCTGGCCCCATGTACCCACGAGGAAGCCGACAGTCGAATGATGCTTCATGTATCTCATGCAGCCCGCCATGGCCACAACAAAATCATGATCAGAACGGTTGACACAGATGTTGTGGTGTTGGCTGTCTCGGTTGTCCACCATCTGCAGCCAGAAAATGAACTGTGGATTGCATTCGGAACTGGAAAAGGGTTCCGATACCTGGCAGCTAGACTGGGGCCAGATAAAGCACAAGCACTTACGATGCTCCATTCTCTGACAGGGTGTGACACTGTGTCAAGTTTTGCAAGTCATGGGAAGAAGACTGCGTGGGCAGTCTGGAATGTGTTGCCGGAGCTGACCGAAGCACTGTTGAAGTTGTCATCTGCACCAAGTGAAATACCAGAAGAGATCCTGCATAGCATTGAGAGATTTGTCATCCTCCTGTACGACAGAACAAGTCCATGCACAGACATTGACAAGGCACGCAAGAAACTGTTCGCACGCAAGAACAATGTTGAGTTGATTCCTCCAACCAAGGCAGCTCTGGAAGAGCACGTTAAGAGGGCAGCCTACCAGGGAGGTCATGTATGGGGCCAGGTGTTGCTCCCTGCACCAGAGCTGCCGGCGGCAACCAGCTGGGGGTGGATCAAAAGTGAGGACGGGCTGCATGATCCCCACTGGACAAGATTACCACAAGCAGCCCAAATTTGCCGTGAACTGCTGTCATGTAAATGTAAGATGGGTTGTGTGAATCGTTGCAAATGCAAAAAGGCTGCACTTGAATGTACTGCTCTGTGCCTGTGTGAGGGGGAGTGCACCCAGAACTAGACATTTCTACATTTGATTTTGAGTGTTTCATCATAGCACTGTAACATCATGTTTCATTGAAACGTATTATGCTGAATTTTGTATTTCTTGAGTAAATTCTTTTGTATTTATTTTGTCTTTCTTTTACACGCCATTCCATTGTCATTTCTTTTACGCTTTCTAAGTAATTATGTCACCCGCAGAGCTATAGGTTGGACTATAGTTTAGGGTTAGGTTAGGTTAGCTAGTTTAGGCCAACCGATAGTTGGGGGAGTAGCGCCCCCCCGGGCAGCTTAGCTATACAGTAGTTAGGCCTTCCTGCTGCCATGTTGGGGGCCAACCAGTTGCATGACCCTTTACGTATTCGCGCGGACAGTCCTAAAAAAAAACCTAAATGTAGTGGGACACAGCGATTATTGTATTTCCCCCCCCTTTTGTAGAGACAATTTGTAGAGCCTCATTAGTCGCACATATAGGCACAGTGATAGTTGTCACCAAAGTATAAACGTAGGAGCTACAGTGATTTTAAAAATACCCCCCTTTTCCCCCCTTCCCCCCCTAAAAATTTCGAATTTCGGAAATTTAGTCCCATACGTTTGTAGTACGCAGTGAGGCGCATCCATAGACTCAATAAACGATGAAATCGTTCCACAAATGTAGAAGCCATAGCCATTTTAATTCCTCTGGTAGCTATTTTAATGTCACCTGGCCGCCATTTTGTAAAATGGCTGCCACAGCCCTCAAAGGCTAAATCTGTGGTGGCTAAATATCCAAATCGCTTCATAATATGTCGTTCTACAAGTGTGCCCAATTTGGTGCTTTTATCACTAAATGCACATTAGGTTAGCTATGCTGCCCCACTATTATTACTATTGTTATTATCATTATTATTACTATTGTTATTATTATTATTATTGTCATAATTATTATTACTATCATTATCATTATTATTATTTTATTATTATTATTATTATTATTATTATTATTATTATTATTATTATTATTATTATTATTATTATTATTATTATTATTATTATTATTATTATTATTATTATTATTATTATTATTACTATTATTATTATCATTATCATTATTATATTTTCAGTCTAAGTCGTGAATCTTAACCCCTATGAGCATCAGAGGATTTTACCTAAACAAGAAAAACCATTTCCCTCTTTTAGGGGTTCAGTTCATGAGTATACTCTAGTCCAGAGGCCCCAAGATGTCACCTACCGTTGGGATTCCCGATGTAGGAGCGCCGGTTGTACTGCCCTGCAAGGGCAGTGGCCGCCAAGCACAGCACAGTAACCAAGGTCCTCATGACTCTCAGGGAATTGAAGCTGCCGGGTTGTAGGTCACACCTGCAAGTGTCAAGGAACCAGTGACATCTAGAGAATCGGTGATATGTCACACTATCGAGGAAGACTACGTGCCAAAGGAAAGACACCACGGGAGGATCAAGCCTTCGTGAGTCGAACGACGTTTGGCTCGATCGAGTTTGGTATCTGAGAAAGTTCCAAGATTCACATCGTTGTTCTACTAATGAAAGCTCTGTCCCCAATTACTGTGTGTGTGTATGTGTGTGTGTGTGAGAGAGAGAGAGAGAGAGAGAGAGAGAGAGAGAGAGAGAGAGAGAGAGAGAGAGAAAGAGAAAGAGAGAGATAGAGATAGGAAGATAGAGATAAAGAGAGAAAGAAATAGAGAGAGAAAGAAAGATGTGCTTTTTAAATTTTGGCTTGTATGACATTACACTAAATATACAAGTGATCTATTCACTGCATTATTACACACAGATATTTCTCCGAACTGAATAAAATCGTTTGATCCAA
>NC_134805.1:41514692-41522192 GCF_046742065.1 Oratosquilla oratoria | reverse complement strand
GATTATCTCTCAATGATGATGGTTCATGGCTCAGAGATGATCGTCAAACGTTTGTCTAGAGCACTAATTCTTTGTTTTTTTAACAGAACTTGCCAACGTGTTTATCTAAATATGATACTAGGTATAATGCGCGTCACACGCCATTGGCTATGCTAGGATAATAAAAGCATCGCGCAAAACGTACCTTTAAAGCCACTGGTGAGGAATATAGTAACACATTTGCAAATCACAACTATCACCACAGTCGGAGGAAAGAAAGAGTTGAGTAAGCAGTTAGCAATCGAAATATATAGTTCCGCTTACTCAACTCTTTCTTTCGTCCGACTGTGGTGCTAGTTGTTGTACCTTTAAAGGTTTAATTCATGAATGTATTCTATTCCAGGTGTTACCTACCGTTGTTAGTCCCGATGTAGATACGTTCGTTGTACTGTCCTGCAAGGGCAGTCGCCGCCAAGCACAGCACAGTAACCAAGGTCCTCATGACGCCGAACAGTTGATCACAGCTGCAAGCGTTTAGGAACCAGGGGCATATATGAAAAGATGAATACAAAAGACATGAATTAGTACCAAAGTTAATTCTCGACTATTTCCGCCCACAATAGTCTTCAGCGTGTATATATTGTTCTTGTTTGTCCTCGTCTTTAAATCCCTAAAGGACGAAAAGCTGAATATTTTGCATTTACGAGAAAAAGAATAGTAAATCTTAAAGAAATAAAGTCAAAGCTAGAGCGTTTAGTCATCGCTATTCTGAGAGGGGTTTTTTTCATTTCCTGTCTGGGGGCGTTAATGCGTTGTATTCATTATGATAGACATCTTTTTATGTGTGTCTATTACCTTTCTTGGCGGCTGGAAACAGTACACCATAAGCGCACAAACAAAGGACCATTCCATCTTGTCACACTGGCAGTCAGGTGCATCACTTCATCAGATATGACGTCACAAGTTTCACGCCCTTCCCCTCGGTGGTAGTTTTAGAAATCATTATTGTCTTTTCATTGTTTGTACACCTCCTCACGTTTGTGTGTTTATATGTGTATTCTTACAAACACAATGGCATATGCATGGATACAGACTCACACATGTACACATATATATGCAAACAAGCGTACTTATACGTGCATACATAATTCAAAAAATGTATTAAAGTTGTTGTCGGAGTCGACATGACGTCACGTCGGCAGTAGACTTTCAGTGATTTCTGATTTAGACATGGCGGTGACGCCACTTCCAAACTTCCGCTACCCCGCGACTAGTTTTGGGTGCATGTATACAAGTATACATCATGATCATCAACGGAGAATATAAACGGGAAGAGGGTTGGGCCTTGGATCATATCAGTTGTTGACTTGCCGGTCTGCTAAAGGCTTTGAAATTTCAGCAGATGGGAGGAAACCCGTGCCAGCAGTAACAGATGGTTGAGCACCTTACCCGCACACTGAGCAGTCCAATAAACACGGTGACTGATGCATTACCTCTGGTCTCGTTTCCCCTTCCAAATAGGAACGACCAGCTCCCCCTTTTCCAGTCAGAAGGTATACCTTGAGGCCATGGTCTCGCCACCATCAACAGCGTGCTGACATCGCAGATACCAGCTGACTTTCCACCCTTCAACTTGCAGCCTCTCCAACCTTACTCGAAAAAATATTTTTGTCTACCGGTGGATCAGCAACCATCACCACAATACAAGCCCAGAGAAGCTGGCCGCCCTGAAGGTTAGACATGCATAATGGTAATAATTAGTGTATTGGATTCACTACTCAGTTTATCCCAAAGACTAACATGCATACATACATACACACACACACACACACACATATATATATATATATATATATATATATATATATATATAATATATATATATATATATATACATATACATACACACACACACACACACACACACACACATATATATATATATATATATATATATGTGTGTGTGTGTGTGTGTATGTGTGTGTGTGTAAGAATTTATACATACATGTATATATGCATGCATGTATGCATGTCGATTCCTTCTTATTAACACTATGTGACTATCTTCTGGAAACCTCAGTAACCCCAACGTCCCTTCCTTGTGACATTTGAAGAAGGAAAAAGTAAAAGAAAAAGAATCTTTGCTGGCTCCAACGGGACTCCTTAGAATGTTTGGATTCATCTCAGGATATGTGAGGCCTTCCTTCCCTTCTTGGAAGGAGTGAGAAGGAGGAGGCCCAAGCCTTCGGCACTTTCCCTCTCACTTGTTGGTATTCTGTTGAGTTCTGCTGATGTTTTCATTCTGAGACGAAACTTTCCTTTTATACCGCGAAACCACTTTCACTGCTGTCCTGAAGAAGCCTTTGTTCCCTCCTTCTCCTCCTCTTCCTCCTCCTCGTTCTCATCCACTCCACTTTCTCCCTTTCTTCTCCCCCTCATTCTCCAGGATGCTCATTATCATTTGTCTTTCTTTTTCTCGCTTTCTTCTTCTTCTCATTCTTATTGTCTCTTTCAATCTCATTTCTTCTTCTTCTTCTTCTTCTTTTTTCTTCATTTTTGGTTGTCTTCTTCCTCCTCTTTTTCTTCCACTTTTTGTCCTTAATCTTCTTCCTCTTCCTTTTATTCCATTTTCTGTTGTTAATCTTTTTCTTCTTCATCGATGAATCTTTACATTTGTTTTCCCGTAAATCATTTCCTCCCGATATCACAAGAAAAGCAATTCCAATTATCAAATTTTCTGTCTTAAGCTTGCATTTGACTTCTTCACTATCACTCCACCGATGCTGTACTCTTCACTAGTATGGCAAATCCTTTTGTAGTATTCAACTATTCCCATAAAGTTGATGAAGTCTGGATTGACGATGAAATCTGGGTTGACACCTTTAGATCGGAGTTGATATACGGGTTGTGTTTTTGTTTTTGTCTCGATTTGATTCTCAGATCGCCCCAACAGTCAACAAAGATAAATAGATGATATTATGAACAAAATTTCATGTTCTTAGGAAGGACTCAATGATAACTAAAGGCTGTTTAATGAACAGGAACGATGACGATCCCAATGCTTCAAGTTTTAGTATCATACAACGCCCACAAGCATAGCCTCATATCTCACCTTAATCAAGGAGTGTTAGGGTCAGACTGCAGATCTGCTAATAACCAGAAGGATGATCGTCTGTGTATGTAACCTGATACCAGCGTTATCAAACTTCAACATGACTGGGCATCCGGGGGTTCTAGTCTCGGTTCTAATTCTAGATTTCCGGACACAAGGATACGAGGACCCACAATAAAAAGGAAAGCAAATAGGTGCTAGATGAGTTGAGGATGGGTGCATGCCTTCCCTGGTCAAATCCCTTATAAGACTGTATGTGTGTATGCACTTGGTATATATGTAGGGTACGACAAGTCAAGTTCCAGCGCTACGAATTCTAAGTTATTTCAATCACTTCACATCTCTACGCAGTTAGATGAGATGTTAAGATATTCCTATGTTCTATTAATACTTCTGTTTCATTATGAATACAGGGTAAACGAATCGAATTATATGTTCATCACACAATGAACGTTTTCTATCACGGTGCACCAAGATGAACTTCGATGTTGTTCACTTCATGGTTGGAATTCTGTTCGTTTGAACAATAGAACTATGCTCAGCTTCACTCCAGGGTATTTCGATCTGAAGCTCGTGTACAAGCAGATGCAGTGAGGAATGACATAGGGACAGAATGGAACAAAGTTTTCATATACGAGTAATGCTACGAAATCCCTCCAGTGTTCCATGATTGGGTGCGTCTGGAAGGAGCTCTGGAATTTCATTCAGAAGAAATCCAGACGAAGTTCACCACAACCGGCACAAGGTGCTCCCAGTTTTTGTTCTCCGTCTACTTCTCACCCTGTTTCTGGTCGTTGGAGGATTTTTTTTTTTTTTTTTTTTTCCGTAGCCTTTCCCGGGAGTGGTAGGTAGGCGAGCGAGATTAGAGCGCGACTGCAGTTCGAACCCTTTCGTCAGCGAATTGGACCAAGGGCATGGTTCATTAAATTCTACACTACAAAGCCCTCTGTAAGGGGAGTTCGCGACGATAAATCGGATCAATTACCTCTTTCATTTATTTATTTACATTCATTGATACTATTTTTTGTGTAAATTGACCTCAGCCTCACCTTTGCTGACCTAGATTCAAGTTTATAAAAAGTTGGTGATCTTATTCCTTCTCATTCTAAGTTCTGAAAACCCATTTCTCTTTGAACTTTAAACGCATGGGGAAAAAGCAGGGACAAGGGTCAACTTTGGTAAGACACCAGTATCAGAAGTTCTACGACAAATACGCCTTTAAAAACACACAAATGAAATAATTCTCTGGGATAACATTTGTTTGAAATTATACTTCAGCCTCAAGAAACAACCAAACATATTTTACCAACAGTAAATGTGGCGAGATTTAGCAATAGAAAAAGCCATGTATGTTAACAATGACGGAGCATTATACAAACCTCTACATGGGTATTTGTGTGTTGTATATGTATGGGTGTATGTGATTCACCATGGTCTTGGATCATGTGTTGGACTCGTGATCGACAGCTATTTCCCTCCCGAAAGAGAGCTCACAGCTCATATATGACCTATCTATGGGTAATACTGTGACCTACACGCACACACACACCCAACTCCCCGCCCACGAGAGTTGGAGTGACGACTTGCAGCGTAGCGATACTGAAATTATTTCAGCCTTGGGCGGGATTCGAACCCAGACCGCCGTAGAAGCGGCCGTGATCGCTACCACTGTGCCATGCGAGTGTGTGTGTGTGTGTGTGTGTGTGTGTGTGTGTGTGTGTGTGTGTGTGTGTGTGTGTGTGTGTGTGTGTGTGTGTGTGTGTGTGTGTGTGTGTGTGTGTGTGTGTGTGTGTGTGTGTGTGTGTGTGTGTGTGTGTGTGTTTACCTAGTTGTAGTATAAAGAAAATGAGCAACGCTCGTAGAATCCTGTCTTCAAGAAGATATGTCGACCACAACCCTCTCTTCACTCCAAGTACCTGGATTCACAAAAAAAAAAAAAAAAAAGATTCAGAAGTCTTGTTGAGGATAGATTCCAACACGCTCCATGTCTAATTTCATGAAAAAAAATAGGATACCTAACTCACTACAGATCTAGAAACGTACCGATCGTCTACTCATACTAAAACATCGAAGTGTACCATACGGGGCATCCCTGCGTTACAAATGTTTACACAAATGACCCACACCATCGCTCTCTCCCTCTTTACCTGGACTTTCACGGGAAAAGTTTGCTTAGAACTTCAAGGAAATGGGCAGAGAGAGAGAGTGGGATCTTCGGCCAACAGCTTGAACACGGAGAAGAAAAAGAATCACTTAAGGCGAGCCTCTATCAACGTCTGCAGCCAGAAGGTCATCAAGAGAGCAGTGGACCCGCAAATCACACGTCATTCTAACATCATATATTAGTTTTAACCGTGTTAGCATTCTTTGATTACAGGAGAGTCACAGTTGGTTTATTCTGACTTGTTGAAAATTTATTAAATTATATATATATATGTGTGTGTGTGTGTGTGTGTGTGTGTGTGTGTGTGTGTGTGTGTGTGTGTGTGTGTGTGTGTGTGTGTGTGTGTGTGTGTGTGTGTGTGTGTGTGTGTGTGTGTGTGTGTGTGTCTGTGTGTGTGTGTGTCTGTGTGTGCGTGCGTGTGTGTGTGTGTGTGTGTGTGTGTGTGTGTGTGTGTGTGTGTGTGTGTGTGTGTGTGTCTGTGTGTCTGTGTGTGTGTGTGTCTGTGTGTGCGTGCGTGTGCGTGTGTGTGTGTGTGTGTGTGTGTGTGTGTGTGTGTGTGTGTGTGTGTATGTATATATATGTATATATGTATATATATATATATATATATATATATATATATATATATGTAAACAAACTCCTCGCCTATAAATGAACATACAGGAATGAATAGGATGCTGCCAAGTTCCAGCTTTAGGGTGAATCTGTTGAAAACATTCGCCAAATAACCATCATAACATTGATTTATGCAGAGGTGAAATTGTATGTAAAAAAAAAGAAAGAACAAAAACAAACTAAAAGTTAAATTTTATTCAATGCATGTGCCTAGAGCAAGAGAGGAAGCAACAGATACAAAGACCTGAACTTTGCACCGAATTTCGCCGCCATTAATGAAAGAGTTATTTTTTCTTCCACTTCCTACCTCCAGCCACCATTTCAATAACTAAAATATGGCTTCACTTATAGAAATCCAGACTTCTCTGAGAATATTTCAACAGTATGTCTATCATTCGTTCAAGTTTACAATCTCTCAATTCATCATTCAGCTCTGATATATATGACAGAAAGGTAATTTGATATGTGAAAATTTGAAAAATAAAATATTGTAACCGAAATCGTTTTTAATCAAACGAACCCCCAACTGTTGGTCCGGAGAAACCCGTGGAAGCCTAGCGTGATAACTCCTCTAAGGACAATATGGCGCCGAAGATTTGGATAGGATGATGGAAACCAGCATTTCTGACCTTGAGGACAATACTGCGCAGAAGTTGATTTGTCTATTTATCCATATACCAAGACCTTTAACCCCCTTATAGGGGAAGTACTTCGCCAAGTCAAAGGCATGACCTACTCCCACCCATTCCACTCCCGTCCACTACCATCCCCCCCTTCTCATCTTAGCTTCTCATGGATGACGGGTTAACGGTGTTAAAGAAGAAATGTCAGGAGGGAAGAGACAGAGTAGATTATTCTCCAATCATAGAATAAATCTGCGGGACTGTGATCCGTAGGGTATCAACGACATGCACCTTAGCCAGTTAATACCTCATACGGAAGAATTTTGTACATTTTGTCAAGTTAAGGTGAGGAGACTACGCCAGGAGGCACTACGTAGCTGCGGCCGAGACCGTTACCTTTACCCAATAATGCGGTTGGATTGTTGGGGCAGGTCACAGTCAGTGTAAATAAGATTTGGAGGGAAACAATGCAGTATATGGCTTTATTCTAACAGGGATAGATACTAAAAGAAAAGTATAACGGAAAACTGTAAAAGAATGAGCATCAAAACGAAAGCTATCAGACAAACGACCGTTGGCAGATTTGCTCTCCACTCACCGACTTGACGTCACGTCCCGTACGCGCGAAAGTTGTGACCTATTAAACTATCATCAGAGATCCTGAAGCTAAAAAATCTAACATATATCTGGTGTATCTTACCCTTCAAAACATTGACATCGATATTTTTATTCATAACCTTCATTAATCATTAAATCATACTGATGTACTCAACGGATATTAATTTGACATTGCAACGCTCTCATTTAGGTTTGGGAACATCACCATTGTGAAAGGATTGAGGCTATTTCAATAACACCTCGGTTGCAGCATAGTATACTACGAATTTTTAATCGGGATGACATCTGACATTATTCAGCTTAAATAACTCTTATGTGCTGAAGGGGTTAATTAAGATACTACAAAGAAAATAAATGAAGAGTTATATAAATGAGTCACGCCTATTGCA
>NC_134805.1:41499692-41502192 GCF_046742065.1 Oratosquilla oratoria | reverse complement strand
TCCACTTTTGTTAACGAATTTCCAAATAACTTGTAATCGTACTTACTGTTATTTTTACCTATGTGCATTACCTTGCATTTACTTGTGTTAAATTTCATTAGCCACTTTTCAGACCATTGCTGTAATTGATCTAAATCTTCTTGAATATCTAATTGGTTTGAGTGATCATTTGCCACTCCGCACAGTTTTGTATCATCAGCAAATTTGGAAACAGTAGATTTTAGTCCATGGTCTATATCATTTATATATACTATGAATAGAAGTGGCCCAAGAACGGAACCCTGAGGAACTCCACTTGCAACACTTTTCCATCCAGAAGTTTTTCCATTTAAAACAACTCTCTGTTTTCGACCTTTCAACCAATTACTAGTCCAACCTAATAGGCTACCACTTATTCCATGCAAAGCTAATTTAGTAAGTAGTCTTTCGTGTGGGACGGTATCAAAAGCTTTTGCAAAGTCTAGATATATTAAATCTATATTGTTTCTTTTGTCATAATTCGAGATAACTGTGTTGTAGAATTCGAGTAAGTTAGTCACGCAAGAACGTTTCCGTCTGAAACCATGCTGGCTATCATTTATCAAACGGTTACTTTCTAAATGATATTCGATAGCATCTCTGATGATAGTTTCCATTATTTTTCCTACGATCGAAGTCAAACTTATAGGCCTATAGTTATTTGGTTTCTTTTTGTCACCTTTTTTGAATATGGGAGTAACGTTAGCTAGCTTCCATTCTCTTGGGACATCTCCTGATATGATGGATTTCTTGAAAATAATTTCTAATGGAAGAACAATCTCATTTTTCATTTCCTTTAAGATTCTTGGATGCCAACCGTCAGGCCCTGGTGTTTTATTAACCCGAATGGTATGTAAAATGTTCCCGTCAGATTGAACCATTTTGTGTTAGTCAGGTCTCCCCTTCGCATTGTATTGTCTCCCCCTTCCCTCCTGCTGTTGCTATCTGATACTTATATCTAAACAACTCTGTGTCTTTTTCATTTAGTCTGAAGGTGTAATATATGAAGGTATTTATTGTCTACAGGGTTATTTTGCATTTTCGTATCACGGTGATGTGATTGCTTGCATATATATATATACATACATATATATATATATATATATATATATATATATATATATATATATATATGTGTGTGTGTGTGTGTGTGTGTTTTTGTGTGTGCGTGTGTGTGTGTGTGTGTGTGTGTGTGTGTGTGTGTGTGTGTGTGTGTGTGTGTGTGTGTGTGTGGTGTGTGTGCGTGTGTGTATATATATATATATATATATATATATATATGTATATACATATATATATATTTATATACATATATATATGTATGTATGTATATGTACATATATATACATATATATATATCTATATATATATACATATATATATATATGTATATATATATATATATATATATATATATATATATATATATATATATATATATATAAACTATCTGAATAAACTATCTGAGCAACAATCTCCAATCTGAACAGCTTTAATCCTTCCACTGCTTTACAAGACTCCCACCTTTATTCAAGCCGTCGTCAGTCGATTTCTTTCAGCTGAAAAGGAACCCTCTCGGCAGCGAATGGGCTAAGAGAGGATTTGAACTGCATTGAAAGCAGCGAATCGTTGAGGACTCAAAACAAGTTTTAGGCTTATTTGGTCCAGCGAAGGCCACCACGGTGATTGATGGTGTGCGGTTCCGAGGCATAGAGTGAGAGCCAGCTTCTGGCTCGCCCCTCAGTGTCGTGGACCCGAGTTCGAAGTGACGGGATGCCGTGCACTGTCCCTCGTTCAGCATCAGACGTTTCCAAAGAGCATCGCCATGTCCTGTGTGTCCATATAAAAACAGGACTTCAAGTTTTTCCTCTCTGATGATGTGGCCGAGAAACTGCAATTGCCGTTGATTGATTGATTGTAAAAGATGTCTCGATTGGAGCACTGGCGTAATGACTTGTTCATTTGTCACTATCTACGTTTGAAAAGGAAAACATTCTTCTATAGGAACCACCTAGTGTAGGCCTTATGGTCTCTTACAGTCTCCTTCATTCTTATGTTCTTATTACGCGTATCTGTCACGAAGTTCCAATATGCTAGGCAGCAGATGGACAAATGAAAGTGTCACAAAAGTAATGAATATTGTAGGTCCTTCACTTGGCTACAATTTTTTCACAAAAAGAACTGTGACTTATATCACAAGAGGCAAATCAGTCTAAGTGATAAATTCGTGTTTCTTCTGAGATGTAATAGTTCAGTGAAACTGACGCGGACGCAAACCGACATATGCACACTTGCACACACACACACACACACACACAAACCACACGTTTTTGGAAAAAAAAAACTGTTCATTATCCTCATACTGTGGTTCTTTGAAAACTAATTAGCATCTCACGCCTGTCACTTTTCGCACCTTCCCTAAACCTCTGAACACACGATTCATCTGCCATGCGCTTTCCCACTTTAGCATTGAAGTCACCAA
>NC_134805.1:41404692-41489692 GCF_046742065.1 Oratosquilla oratoria | reverse complement strand
TTCCTCCTCCCCTCCACTCCCTCCCTTTTTTCCTCCCTCAGCACACGTCCCTCCACCCATTTCCTTCTCCTCTCTCCTCAGCTCTCCCCCCTCGCCCCCCCCCCCTCCAGCTCTCTTTCCGGCTCTCTCTCCTCTACACCCACGTCTCCATCTTATTCCATCCTCTTTTCACTACGACGTTTACTAAGCTGATTCTGGCAGGGGTCAGGTGATTTTATTCAGATCACAAAAATATCCTTATGTCCAGGAGTAAGTCCATCTTGGTTACTTTCTCCATCGTGAGGAATATCTTCATATACTTTATTCTTACCAAACAACAGATGATTCTATTCGCCTTCGGGAAACTCCCATAGCCAAAGGATTAATTCACAGACACACACACACACACACACACACGACTCGGTGGCGCGGTTGGTAGAGTCCCAAACTGTCACTACGGCGCGGCGGTCCGGGTTCGAATCCTGTCCAGGGCTGAAAATAATTTCAGTATCGCTGCGCTTCGAATCGTTACTCCAACTCTCTTGGGCGGGGAGTTGGGTTGTGTGTGCGTGTAAGGTCAAAGCATTACCCATAGATCGGTCATACGAACTCGGAGATCTCTTCCGGGAGGGAAATAGCTGTCGATCACGAGTCCAACACGTGATCCAAAGACCTAGGTGAATCACACACACACACACACACACACACACACACACACACACACACACACACACTTTTCCCAATTAATCTCCCTTGGAATCTATTGAGAGACTTACTAATGTGGCATATCCGCCCCCCTTCCCCCCCCTCCCACCTCCACTACTTATCTTCCCATGCATCACCTCCACTCGTATCATCTCCCCCTCCCCCCCTCCCCCTCCCCTCTTCCGATGTAGTGAATCCTGATGTTATCTACGTCACACAGTGAAAGCTACACTCCCCTCCAATTTCGCTAAGGTTAAACGGCTGCAACCCCCCTCCCTCCCTCCCTCATACACTCACTCACTCACTCCACGAGCTCCCTCCACGCCTTCCTCTATACCTCCCACACCCTCCCCGCGTCGAACCAAGGTCTGAACAAGAACAGGTCACTTCCCTTCGAGGAAAAACAAACAAACAAACGATATGACGTCATCAGTTGAGGCCTGCCCGGTACCTTGCGCGCGTCCTCACGACATCGCCTCTTCTTTCCGAAATGATCTGACTTCTTCTTGTTCAGATCCTGAACACGTCCTCAGGTGTTGCGTTTTAGCTTCTTCCCTTCCTTCACATCGTTTCTTGCCCTCCGTTGTATGTAAAGCCAATCCACAATGCAAGACTATTTTCCCTACACGCCCACGACCACGTCACAGCAGAACCAACAGGCAAAACCAGAGGAGACAACCTCCACAAGTAGGGATTTGACAGCAGCACTGAATGTCCACGTGGAGAATTACAAACAATGAGCCACATTCTCCAGGAACGTCAAATGGATCCGCGCTGCTCCGACCAAGACTTCAAGGAAGCAAATGACATAGTCCTACAGTGGATACAGGTCTGGCGTGAGAAGATATGATGATTGTACAATGATGATTGTACAATGATGATTGTACAATCATGATTGTACAATCTCTAACGCCTTCAGTCTTATACCTCCTTTTACGAACTTTATTCTGGCATGCGCCGGTCTATTCCATTCAGATGAGGGACGCCATGCCCATCAAAATGGTAAACGGCGATCAAGGGCACGTGGCCTTCACTGCGTCATGTCCAGTACCACGTCACGAGCACCGTGAGTAAGACAAGACTCAGTCACTTCACATCACGACGTCACGGTCGTGACGTGACGATTGTTCGTAACGACGTCATGACTCTCAAGGTTCTCTGTTATAGAGTCACGTCATAACCCCTCCTAATGACGTCATAACCCTCCTGATGACGTCACGTCATATACTGATGACGTCATAACCCCTCGTGGTGACGTCATGTCCCTTCTGATGACGTCATAACCCCTCCTGATGACGCCATAACCCTCAGCAAGTACGTCATAGTTTTTGTGAATGATGACACGGCATTAGGTACTGTACTAAAGTTATAACCCATTCACTATCCTCGACTCTATTTTACGGAGCGAGTTTTACAAAACAGTTTCTCCTCATTTCGGAGTAAATCCTGTTTGATCAAGCAACACCCGCGACTGTCTTGTTACACAAAGAAGCTTAGTAATGAGCATTACGAGTGTGCCAGGTTATAAGAGGGGTAGGTTTATGTATTAATCCTGTTTTGTCAAGTATCAACCTCGATTAAGGCCCTGTTCACACTAGCGGTTTGAACCGCGCGGACACCGCGGCGGTACCGCATAGTCAAGGGAAAACTGCACGGTCGCATGTGAACGCCTTCACTGACTTATACTCTAATTCAACCGCCGCGGTTCAAATCGGTAGTGTGAACAGGGCTTAACAGTCTTGTTCTATAAAGAAGATTAATAATGAACATTGAACAACCGTGCCGTGTGTATCTCCCACATCGATGTTGTCGGAATATTCGCCAAGAAAGCCTTTCCCTGCTGCAAACGGAACGAGAACACATCATTCCTTGACATTTTCTGAAGCTCAAGACTAACTGGACTTGGGAAGGTAACACCGAGGCACCACTGTATGTATGTATGTACAGTATGTATGTATGTGTGTATGTATGTATGTATGTATGTATGTATGTATGTATGTATGTATGTATGTATGTATGTATGTATGTATGTATGTATGTATGTATGTATGTATGTATGTATGTATGTATGTATGTATGTATGTATGTATGTATGTATGTACGTATGTATGTATGTATGTATTTATGTGTGAATGTATGTATGTTTGTATGTATATTTATATGTATGTATGTATGTATGTATGTATATATGCATGTGTGTATGTATGTATGTATGTATGTATGTATGTATGTATGTATATATGTATATATGTATGTATGTATATACGTATGTATGTATGTATGTATGTATGTATGTATGTATGTATGTATGTATGTATGTATGTATGTATGTATGTGTATGTATGTATGTATGTATGTATGTATGTGTGTATGTATGTATGTATGTATGTATGTATGTATGTATGTATGTATGTATGTATGTATGTATGTATGTATGTATGTATGTATGCATGTATGTATGTATGGACAAAGCACAAAGCAATATCTTATACAGCCATTTTTCTTGTTCACAGCATGAGCCTGAAAATCGATGTACCAATAAGCTTCACGAAACTGGATCCTAGCATATGCACCATTTTATTTTTTCGTATGCCTCGTATTTTATGCTTTCAGTAATTCCTTTGTTCTGTAATACCAAGGTTGACCGTTTCCCACGAACTATCAGCAATCCGGCTGGAAATTGCTTTCAATAAAACAATTGATCATCACTGTTATCATGTTATCGTTATCATTATTTGTACAGGGTGGCACAAAAGTCACTGCGGGATTTTGATTTTCTTTATAATTGTGTTGTTGTTATAAATGCATGTATGGAATTTTAATCTAGTATAGAAACATCCTCAGCGACTGCGATGTCTGTCTTACGTTATAAGTAGTTGCCTCATCTTGCCGGAACCACGGTCGATTAATGAAGAAGATATCACAAATTGCACCCCCTAAGCGAATTTTGGACCAACCTGTATTATCATTGAAGGTATAATCATCATAACTAAAAAAACAATCATTATCACCACATTTATTCTCATTATCGCCATAATCATCATCATCATTACTATAATTTTTATTGTTCTCCCTCCTGTTTCAGTCGCTGTTGCTTTTGTTGTTATAAAATCGAATCGATTTCAATTGCCTGGGAAAGGGCAAAGCTAATGCATCTTTGTATGTTCGATACAAAGAGTAATATGTTCCGACACACCAACTTCTTATTTACTATATAATCGTGACATTAAATAGATTCTCGTCCAACATTGACACATTCAGCACTAAGGTTTGTTGTACTGCGATCTGCAAAACACATTTGGCACCAGATCCACGATTTCTTTTTGCTTGTAGAAAGAGAGAGAGAGAGAGAGAGAGAGAGAGAGAGAGAGAGAGAGAGAGAGAGAGAGAGAGAGAGAGAGAGAGAGAGAGAGAGAGAGACAGACAGACAGACAGACAGACAGACAGACAGACAGACAGGCAGACAGACAGAGAGAGAGAGAGAGAGAGGGGGGGAGGTGTGTCTTTGCAGGATCGAAATACAAAGATATTATCACTCGCCACGATTAAAGAAAAAAATAAAGTCTTTGCAGGATCAAAATGCAAAGATATGATCACTCACAGGCCTGGACAGTGTAAAAAAGTACCGTTATTCACTTTGAACACGCACCCAATCTTTCCTGTTGTGCAAGGTGGTCATTAGGGATGCGGGAAATGGCTCGTGCTTCACAGTCGAGGAGAGTTTCTCAAACGATCAGAGAAACAAATATCAGGTGATTTTTCATCTCATTCCATTCCCATCAACAAATTTCCTTCGTGACTGTTTAGTTCAAATGAGCAATATCTTATGTTTTCTAATGTTGCCCGGAAATTCTTCAGTTACATAGAATTTTACTTTTTATGTTTTTATTATTGTTATGAATCTGTGTAATCAGTCATAACTGCTTCTCTGACAACTTGTTTTGTTTTCGTTTTGTAATGAATTTCTATCAAGTTGAGATGATGACTATTTGATGCACGTGCCTCACCTAAAAAGACCACAAACCGTTCACCTTTGTTTATACATTTAAAAAGAGGCAAAAAAAATCCCTCAAAAAGAGCCCAATAAATGGGGTTATCAAGTACTGTTCTGAAAACGGAAAAGAGAGAGAGAGAATCGAGGTCATAGCCAGACGGGAAGAAGAGAGTTCCAGAGACTGCTGTAATGAAAACAGACGAGTTTTCTAACCTGTCGTTTAACGCTTCCCAGTCACACATACGTGACTCAAGTGAGTCCGTTTGAGTGGAAACGATTTAGGTTACAACATTTTATTTTTCGAATCTCTAAATGTCAAATTTCCTTTGCGTCGTATACTGAGAACCTGAATGACGAACTAAGAGACGTTAAACCTATACGAATATTAGACACGTTGTTGAATTGTAGACTTAGGGAAGTCTACTGGAAGTCTTACTGGAAGCGAAGTCGTCTTCCAATTTTTCAAATTCACAACATCCGACGGCAGTCCTAATAGACACAAGATGCCAATCTCCGCGTGCAGGTCGTTGAGAACAATGACATTTTCAATTCTGCTCACCATATATCTTAGATTTCTCTTTTTCGTTTTCAAAGGATTGAAGAGGAATGTTCCGTGAAAATTACGAGCACCGCCGATAAAGACGACCCCTTCCGCAGGTTTTATTGCGGTTTGAATGCGGTTTTCGGTCGACTGAGGTACCAAGCAGGCAGGCCCAGATTTGACCCTTGACCACGTCATCACCGTCGTCATCATCATCATCATTGTCATCACCGTCCTCACCATCCTTACTGTCGTTGTCTTCATCACCATCATCATCACTGTCGTCGTCGTCAATATCACCATCATCATCAATGTCGTCGTCATCACCATCACCATTGTCGTCGTCGTCGTCACCATCATCATCACTGTTGTCATCGTCCTCATTATCGTCATTGTCCTCGTCGTCGTCGTCGACATCATCATAATTGTCGTCGCCATCACCATCGTCACTGTCGTCATCACCATCATCATTGTCGTCGTCGTCATCACCATCATCACTGTCGTCGTCATCACCATCCTCACTGCTGTCGTCGCCATCATCATCTCTGCCACCTACAACATGACTACCACCACCTAAACGATGCTCGTAGGTTACCTCCTCCCACTCCCATGACGTGACATAAGAGGAAAAACGGTGCTTTGCCTTGTCACAGGGCCCTGAGAGTTGCCAACTTTCATGGCCTAGCCCCAGTGCGCCTGCGCGAACCAGCCAACCAAGCACTTGACGACGGGAGGAAGGGGGAGGGGATGGCGTATATAAGGCGCCTACAAGTTGGCACTCCCGCATTCCAGTTTACTTCCAGCAACGTCACACAGTCTTCCTCCGCCCACTCCTCCTCACCCATCACGAAACTCCAGGTAAAGTGTACTACTTCTGCCCGTCTGTAGACCACAGCACTTCCAGACCCACACAACCTCCTGTGACAGCACCTGAGCTAGGCTCCCCTTCCGTGAGGTTGCGCCTTAAGGAGCACCTGCTTCCTGGAACGACACTAGCCACCTCCTTCGTCTAACAAACAGGTGTCAGACGCGAAACTGAGCTTAGATCCAACCTCCATTTGAAAAGGTGGTAGGTGCGCGCCACGGGAAAGCACTTTGACTCTTAGACCACATATGGATCGGGGAAAGAGAGAACTTGGCGCGCGGCCTCGACTGGCCTGGCAACCCCGTGGGGTGACTTGGAATAGGCACTAAGCACACTCGGCAAACACTCCGCCTTAGCCGGTAACAGAGTGCAACTGAACATAGTTTTCGGGCCACGAATATAGTCACAAGGGAAATCATAGTTCCGAGCTCCAGAGAGCGGCGGATGATAGACACGGATATCATATATATATATATATATATATATATATATATATATATATATATATATATATATATATATATATATATATATATATGTTGAGACATTCTGACAGGTTGACGTAAGCGGAATAGGAAACACAGGAGTCTTAGTCTTGAGTTTATTCCTTAATAGACTCAAGACTAAGACTCCTGTGTTTCCTATTCCGCTTACGTCATATATATATATATATATATATATATATATATATATATATATATATATATATATATATATCACAGCTGTCGCTTTCCCATCGGGCTGTTCGTTTCAGACCCGTAGTCTTCGAGAACCCCATGGGGCGCCCGATGGCGTCATACTGCACGATGAATCATATCCCTTTGTCGCGATTTCAGCCACACGCATTTTCTTCTTGCTCTGAATCAACGACGCCGTGGTGTGTCCAATGGGACTTTCTTGAGAAGGAAGACTTGCTTACTGCAGTAATTCGTCACCACGACCTGAACGTTATCGAACGCCGCTGCCGTCGTTTGCACGATAGCGCTGGGGCACCCGACGCGTCTCCTGGATCCGGACTCACGAATCTTCGATGAACTCACGGTTCACTCTAAAGTGTTGGAACCCCGTTTTCGAATTCTTTTCATTAAATCGCTAAAGTAGTCACACTAACACCACACAATTTGTTCACTATGAAATAGGAAACATTCCTGCGGCAAATAGATAGAATCAAACTATGATTAACGCGAAAGAAATTCGAAAGGCGTGATTCAAACAACTTTAGGGAAAATCTTACATTCGCCGGAATTTTGTGCATCTGGATCCTGAACAGGCGCACACTGTAGCCCTACAACAGTATCCGGACAAAACACCCCGGACAAACCATCCCCGGACAAAACATCCCTAAACAAAACACCCCGGACAAAACAGCCGGGGCAAAACACCCCTAAACAAAACAACCCCGGACTAAACACCCCTAAACAAGACATCCCGGCAAATCACTCCTGGACAAAACACCCCCAGACGAAACACTCCCCGGTCAAAATACCCCCGACAATTCCCCTCGCGACGCTTAAACTTCAAGTGACACAACAAACCAGAACCATTTTGATGAACCTATAGTGGGCGCACCGGGAACAGATCTGTCTTGGACACGTTCCAGGAGACTAAACCTACACACACCAGAATCTGAGTAAAGCCACCAGTGAGTCTGAGTATCCTTTATGTTCGGTTTTCGAAGTACGCCGGAGTAGTTCGAAGCATGCCACCGAAAAGGTAATCTATACCCAAATAAAAAAAAATGAAGACCGATATTTCTTGAATAAAACCAAAGATGGGAAAAGGTAATTCTACATCTAACTCGTTCCTGCAACATTCGGTTCGAGTTTAGCCTGACTTAACCACTGCAGGACCCCCTGTCTATCCCTTGGTGGGGATGCAGCCTTTGTACATCACCACGGTGGCTTCATCCGAATTGGTAAGGTTGTTTGCGGAGTAAGAAGTGCCTTGGCGGAGTTTTGGGTCTGTTGTAGGGGTGGGTGCTGTCGTTTGAAACTAGGGTCACCAGCTCGGCCATGTTAAGGCGTTGTTACACAGAGCTATTTTCCTACAACCTCCAATCAATTGGCGGCAACGCCCACCTCCAGAACTTTTTCCGCCGTAAAATTACCTTGGTAAACTATTTTGTTTTCTAAACAATTTACATGGAATGTCATTTGATATGCTAGATGATGATTTTTTTTTTCCAGCATATCAGATTCCTTCCTGAAAGTTGCGGGCTGCTCCAACAGTCGGAGGAGAGAGAATTCAGACACATACCAGACAGGCATTAGCGAAAGTAGCCTGACCTGACCTGACCTCTTATGAGGCAGAACCGCGCAACAGCCTCTCTCGGAGTCAAAGATAATTTCCCGCCCACGAACACCTTGATTCATGTATTGTAATCATTTGTACACCACGTTTGTTGATATGTTTGATTAGTTTATGTTCCGTTAGATAAGGTGGGGTTAGACCAGTTTAGGTAAGGATAGGTTAGGCTAGGTTAAGTTAGGTTGGTTACGTTGGATTTGGTTCGTTAGTTTAGGTTACGTTGGTTAGATTAGGTTAAGTTAGGTCTCGGTTAGGTTAGGTTTAGATATAGACTTACCAATTTCTTGGTGTTATTTGCAGAACTGAAATGCATCAAATTGCAAAATTTCATTTCCTAATCTAAGATTAAAACCGCGAATTCGAAACGGAAAGACAGGAGGAGAAACGCAGTTAACAAGATCAGAATAACAGTGACTGTGACAGCAGTAACATAGTGCAATAACACTGGTTAACAAAATTGATCAAAATACCTATCCCACAAGCAAAAGGAGGTGAACTTGATAGATTTTCTTCTGTTGATTTTGAATATTTTTTCAGAATTTTTCTATCAGCTATAGTTTTCCTGTGATAGCATATTAAATCTTAAACAATTATAACTAATAAAAGAGGTTTATATTTCAATGAAATTTACCTTTAATTGTAGAAAAGTATGATTCTCGAGTGTATTTTGCTTCTGGGAGATCCCTTTTTAGTGTCCAACAGTAATGAGCCAACACTGAAGAGCTCCATTTCCCTTGATACAGAGTTTCCATGTTCAAAATGCCCTGGTGAAACTTCTCACCGTGCTCGTCACTGACGTCGCCAAGATTTGCAGGGAAAAAGTCCAAGTGAGAGTCTAGGAAGTGGATTTTTAGACTCGTATTGCATCCAAAGGCCTTGTAGGATGCCAGTAGCTCTTTTACGATTCCAGAATAGTTATTTGCTTTGTGATTCCCCAAAAACTCTGCGCAAACTTTCTTAAATGACAGCCATGCAGCTTTTTCAAGATGATTTAGCTCTTCATCAAAATTCTGGTCTCTCATCAGCTCCTAATCTGTGGTAAAAAAAAATACATTCTTTGATTTTTGCGTCACTTGCTCTAGTAAAATTAATTTTTTCAAATATGTGAATCTCTTGCCAGTTCTATTCATACCTTTAACTTTTTTTCATCAGCCCTAGTTTAATATGCAAAGGAGGCAAATAAATTTTCTCAGAATCAACAAGAGGAGGATTGACAACATTCTTCTCTCCTGGGCTCAGAGATCGTTTCGGCCACATATTCTTTTCATAATGATTTTTTTTTTATCCCGATTGTCCCACTTACAGAGAAAACAACAAAAATTTGTGTAACCTAGCTGCATTCCAAGTAAAATTGCCACAACCTTTAGGTCACCACAGATATTCCATTTATGTTATTCATTTTTTTTCTTTTTTTTAAGGAGTTTCATACTCTCGTATGTTTCCTTAATGTTAGCTGCATGGGCCAGAGGAACAGAAGGAAACTTATTTCCATTGTGGAGCAAAACAGCTTTCAGGCTCACTTTTGAAGAGTCAGTACACAAGCGCCACTCATTACTGTCATATTTATGGTTAAGTTCCTCTATAACAGAATATACATCACTGCAAATCACCACACCAACCTCATGTGAGAAAAAATATTCAAAATCACAATGTCGCTTACGATAAAAGTTGACGTTGGATTCTTTCTGGGGAAGCAAGAAGTTCAGATTGCTTTTTTGATAAGTGACTCAATAAATGTGGTTCACTTGAAGAACAGATTGGCTGAAAGTGCATGTCTTCTGTTTCTTTTTCCATAACTCCCCATTTGACACATCATCACTTAGTTCCATTTGTTTTGGAAGGTCAAATATAGGAAAGTTTTGACTTTGAGGTACTGGTCTCATAGCAGATGATAAATTCGGATATCTTACAATATGCTTGGGTGTTGATGTTATACCTTTTATATTTGTAATGCATAAGTAGCAATCTGAAGTATGATCTTTTGGTTCTCTCCAAACCATAAAAATGGCAAAAGTCATATGGCGTAAACCTTTCGCCCATGTAGTGAGAAGCCTGACACAGGTTACACAACACACATGAGGGGCCCAACTTTTATCCTGGTCCCCCCACGTTGCCGCCAAAATAATGTTCATAACACTTTTTAATCAATAGCCTGAAACACCATCTTTATGATTTGAATGCCAATACACCGCAAATAAAACAAAAATTGTCTGGGTGGTTTATATAGTTTCTTGGCAATGTGAAGGTGAATGGCGGGTACGCTACTGTACAATATCACAAACTTATTGCCACACAAATGCGCCTTACACAACCTCAAACCAACACTTCAAATACAGCACTGCCAAAAGTATAACAATCTCACGCAGTGTTGCCAACCGCTTGATATTTATCCCACGTAACACACGTAACGTAACATACCGTGGAACACAAAAACTGTGTGTGATGGAAAAAAATTGGGCATCATTTTTGGATTCTGCACGCAAAAACATACAAGATACAGCTATTGTTTTCCTTGGGACAAATTCTTTGTTGACCAGTGTAATGCGTGGACAGTGAGAGGCTGAAATTTATCAGTAGGAAATAAAACATTGATAACTGGTGGGGGGCAGGTGGGAGGGTAGGATCATAGAGTACCACTAGAGCATCAGTTTAAGCATTGGGGTAGTATTAACCTTTCCCGACCCTAAGGTCACCCCTGTAGTAGTCAGGTCTAAGCATCTAATTACTAACATAATAAAAGAAAGTGAAGTATTGCTTGATAATTCATTTTGTTGAATACTCAAAACTAAAACCAATTGTCATCATTGTTGACAAAAGAAATAAGAAAACCCGAGAAAAAGAAAAGAGCACGGAAGTGATATTTTACTGTCATGTATTCAAGCACTTCCCAGCACCCCCTAATAATAATTTCAGCTTCCCAAGGGGGTACTAACATCTCCGGTTAAGAAATGCTGCGTGACTAGAGCCACGTGACTAGTGCCACGTGACTTGTTATCCGGTCATCTTTCAGAAGGGATGACCACGATCGCGGAGGATGAATCGTCTGTGCTCGGGAGCTGTAGGGACTGACCGGAACTCTATGCACAGGAGATGGGAAGTCTTAAAAATAATTCAAACTTAGGGCCTTCCATGCATCGAATTGAATCTCCAGGCATTCATCAGAACTAACTATTCAAAGGGACGCATAGGAACGAAAGGGAAAATACGAAATTTGCTTCCAGGTTTTGCATTCCAGCGCCATCTCTCCGCCAAATGCAGCATAAAAATAATATGAGAATTTTGCACAGTGCAATCTACACACCCTCTAACGGGAACAATGTTTCGTATATATTCTTAAAAATATATTCCTAAAAAACTCGTCACCCTTATAAGGGGGGGTGGGGCGCAAGTCAAGCATACGTTTGTTCCGTGGGGGGAGGAGAGAGTACGAAAAAGGGGGGATCTCTAGCCCCCCTTTACGACACACGGGGGGCACGAGGGTACTAATCTTATCCCTCTCCGCAGGGTAATGTTAATAAGAAATTAACAATGCATTTGTAGCACAACAGCTTCTCAATAAAAGTTATCGAAATCATGTGAGATGAAGAGCTCACGCCCGGAGGCGCTAGGCTACACCCGTGATCACCACCTTTGCCTCATGCGCTAGGACTTCCATGGCAAGAGGACACAGGTTCATGTCGAAATCGACCCGCTACTCGGCACAACTGGGGGAATTAATTATTATTTTATTTACACATTGTGGCAACTCCCCTCATCCATTGGTCTGCGAAAGCCTTAAATCAATTTTGTCGTTACTCGTCACGGGCTCAACACAAGCACACACGCGGGCGCGTGCACATACACACACACACAATCACGCACACACACACACACATGCACACACAATAACATGAACCAGCCCCCTTCTCTTCAAGCAGGCCAACTTGCTTTACGGCTTGAATCCAGTCATATGACTTTCACTTTCCACCATTAGTCAAGATGAGTTGTAACCCTTTCGCTCCTAAAGAGGCATAGCACGGGGACGAATAAAATAACCTGGCGGCTGCTGGAGTGCAAGGGAGAGAGCCACTTGGCACGGCAAGGGTAAGACGAGATAGGCATAAGAATGAGGCTGAAAGCACGGACGGATGTTTGGACTCGAAGAAGGAAAAGTGCGTCAAGTCACTTGACCGGCCAACGTCTCACCAACTCTCCCGACTTTCCGAGAACAAAATTAGTGAGTCACGTTTTTCTTTTTTTCTTTTTTCTTTTTTCTTTTTTATCAGGCCAGGCGCTCTCAATTCCACACGACTTCTGAATAAGAGAGCTGAAGACAATGCAGAAAAGACAATCTAGAACAACTGTTTACATCAAAAGAATCTCGCTTTCTTTCACTTTCTCCCTCTATCTGGGAGTCCGTGTGTGTGTGCGTGAGTGTGTGTGTGTGTGTGTGTGTGTGTGTGTGTGTGTGTGTGTGTGTGTGTGTGTGTGTGTGTGTGTGTGTGTGTGTGTGTGTGTGTGTGTGTGTGTGTGTGTGTGTGTGTGTGTGTGTGTGTGTGTGTGTGTGTGTGTGTGTGTGTGCGTGCGCGCGTGAGGGTGTGTGTAGAAATGGGAGAGTTTTGACATAAAGGCCGTGGATAATAAAACAAGCGAGTAACGTTTTTTGCATGTCTGTCTGTTTGCCTGTCAACCCAGCTGCCTGTCTGTCTGTCTGTCTGTCTTTCTCAGAAACTCCGGATGGAAAAATAATAATAAATGAATAACTAAATAAACATATAGATAAATAGATAAGTAAAAAAAAAAAATGTTCTCCATGAAAATAGCCCCTTCCCACGCCCCCTGGACAGGCACCCACTCAATTGGAAGAAGTGTTCAGGTTGCGATGGTTTAATCTCCTAGTTCCAAAAACCTATTTACAGTAACTTAACCTTTTACCGGGGGGGTCACACACGGCAAAAGAACAAGCACCACCCGGCACTTAGTCAACATTCTCACCGATCATACCAGACGACTCTATTCAGGCCACGATGGCGAAAGGGCCGAGTCACGCGGATATGGTAGCTCGCAGATCTGAACTTGGTGGAGGTGGAGGTGGTGGTGCTGGAAAGAGGAGCCTATCACCGCTCAGGTCAGAACCAGTTTCACGGCACGCGTCGGGGCGGCATCGATTGTCAGGTCCAGGGGTCGGTGTCTCTCTCTCTCTCTCTCTCTCTCTCTCTCTCTCTCTCTCTCTCTCTCTCTCTCTCTCTCTCTCTCTGTGTGTCTCTGTCTTAGTCTCAGTCTCAGTCTCAGTCTCAGTCTCAGTCTCTGTCTCTGTCTTTCTCTCTCTCTCTCTGTCTCTGTCTCTCTCTCTCTCTCTCTCTCTCTCTCTCTCTCTCTCTCTCTCTCTCTCTCTCTCTCTCTCCCTAGAATGAGGTCACTTTGGCGTATGAGCTACTCCATCGCGAGCCAAAATATCTCCTCCCGGAAAACCGTTAGAAAATCTCTTGCTGCCGAGGAGCACTACGGTCATGAATGAGATATACCCTGAACGAAAGGAAAAGTGCCTCCGCCACCAGGCACGAGAAGCCTTTCGAGGTCACGACTGTGCGACGATGACCACCTCACGTGGTGCCTGGCGGCAGAGATTCTAGGCGTAGCCATAAAACACGAATGACTCTATAGCAATGGCGATTTTGGTTCCGGCACGTTGTTCGCTGAGGCTTTCTTCCGTGGGACGTTTGACTCCTTTGGTAGGGATGTTCGAATGACCGTAAACATAAGCAACACGGATCCTTACTGATCCAAAAGAGGACCGAATCACCCAGACGACAACAAGACATCTCTCCATACGTTTGATATCTACTTTGTTTGCATTTAACGAAATGAGAACCAGTTCTCTAACTCTGTCCACAGACATGAAGACGCTGGTCGTTGTGTGCGTTTGCTTCGCCGCCACATTGGTTGCGGCCCAAGAGAAGGCTGCGGCACCTCCTTCTGAAAAGCCTACGGAGACTTCTTCGCCAGCACCACCTTCCTCCACCTCTGAAACCGTCCCTCCAGAGGAGCTCAAGGTGTACACCAGGGATCTTCCTGCCGACGTCCTAAGAGGTAAGACCTATTCCTCTTGTACTTTGTAAACAAGTCTATGCTGCCTAGTGTAGGCCTTATGGTCTCTTGCAGTCTCCTTCATTCTTATGTTCTTATGTTCATTCTTAGAGAAGGACAAAGTAATGTCTCAATTCTTCATTTACCTCCGATGGGAAACTGGACTTCTGTTTTACGCTTTCACTGCATTCTATATCTTTCACATCAGAACTCGCATTCAGCAATACGACGACTGTCCACTTATTCCCTCACTCCATCTCATCTTTTCTGCTTTTTATATCCAAGATCAGCAATTCATAGTCTTTACTTATGTCATTAGTCCCTTCACTTTGATGTAATTTGTCATTTACTTCGTGTCTCCTATACAAAACATAAAACCACGGTAAAATAAGAAACCGAACACAACAAATTTTAATATCAAGGTTCTTCACAAAATAATCTTTGATCAAGAAAGGAAATGTACATTCCATTCATGCATGTAGAATGTGATTAGTCAGGTATAGCGCATTATAGAAATTGCATACAATTTTTAAATATACATTTACTCCGTACTTTGTCATTTTATACCCATGAGCTCGGACTCATGGGTGTATATATATATATATATATATATATATATATATATATATATATATATATATATATACATATATATATATATATATATATATGTATGTATGTGTGTATGTATATATATATATATATATATATATATATATATACATATATATATATATATATATATGTGTGTGTGTGTATATATATATATATATATATATATTCTCTTTATTTATTTATTTATTTATTTATTTATTTGTTTATCTATTTATTTATTTATTTATTTATTTATTTATTTATTTATCTATTTATTTATTTATTCATTTATTTATTTATTTATTATGTCTCCATGACTGAACAATGAACGTGTTTCAACTCTTCCTCCTGCCGCAGACTTCCCTGGTCTGTGTTTCGCCTCAACGCAGTGCAGCGTGAAACAGGTGGGAGAAGACTGGCCCTTGCTCCCCTTCTGCGGGAGGGCCACCTGCGTCCTGCAGGGAGAGCTGTTGATCGAAAGGGTCGAGGACTGCGGACCTCTCCCGAAACCAAACCCCAAGTGCCGCGTCATCAACGTTAACGACACCCAGAAGCCCTTCCCCGAGTGTTGCCCTCAGTTCGAGTGCGAGGACGGCATCCAGCTGGAGTTCCCGGCCCTTCCTGGCCCACAGACGGGTCTCCCCGTAGACGCCACCTCCCCAGTGCCTGCTGAGGGCGCGCCAGCTTCGGCCGTCGCCTCCCCGCCGGCGGAAGGGTCCACGCCCACTAGCGCTGGTGCCGCCTAAGAAGAGCAGTTTCGTAGACATTCGTAGGTTCTAGTTTAGGGATAACAGTATTACTGCATCGCGTCTTATGTTACTCAGAATGCTTTCTCAAACGTACGCATACCCATAGAATCAGATTCGCCCAACTAAAAGCATGACTCATTTATGTGATGATATATTGTTGTCGTTATTTCTTTTAAGAAAAATCATCATCTCTAGTGGAGATTCAGTGGTGCATGTCGGGAGATAAATAACTTATGTTAGATAGGAAAAACTGAAAAAGTCCAGTGATAATAGAGGACAGACAGACGTTTTTAGCGTCGTGACAATAATAATAATAATAAAAGTTGGAGTTCCATTTTCTATTCGGATCGTGTTATATCTATTATTACAGTGATCAGTTTCTTTCCTTTTCATAAAGATTTAATTTCTCTCAGAAAAACATCGCCATAAACAAATAATATTACCATTATTGATTTATTCAGAACAATAGACTTTATGCGAATGACGCAAGTTATCCTAAAGTAAACGTAAACCCAATGACGTATCAATTTTGTCATTCAAAAACCGCGTAATGGTACCACAATTTGTTTGCAACAATTTCTATTGGAAATAGTTTCCTTGGAAAAAATAGAGCGCAAAAAAAAAGTGAAACTGGTTACCGTTCGCAAAAAGATGAACAGCTTTTTCTTCGTATCTCTCTTCTCCTTACTCCTTTTCTTCCTCCATTAGTTGGTTTGATTTCTCCCGTCAATTTCTAAAGTGTCGTTACTTTGTGTAAATCACGTCGACCTGATTTCCTAACATTACTCTATTTTCATAGTCTGCAAGGTTGTGACATATTCTCGGACAAAATCAATTTAATTAATTATTTAATCGTATCATAAAAGTCGATATGCTAAAAATATATTTTTCAAACACCAAACAAGGTAAATAAGACTAAATAGAAAAGAATATTTTCCCGAATGATAGAAGTGTTATCGAATGACGTCATGTCGTGGAAAGTTCCATGGACCAATCAGAGGGCGGAATTCGGAGTAAAAGGCACGTTGCAAGCTGTTCGACTTGAGAATAATGGCGTTCCATGGGCGTTACTAATCTATTACACGTTCGATGCAACAACATTTTACAATTTTTGCTGTTCGCAACGCTTCACAGCCATCATTTGCACAAAGTGACAAAATCAAAACCAACTCGCACTGGTGGCAATGTACCTTATTTTCCATCGGATCGATGTGTGTATTGTACAGATATTTCTTCAAATTACACTAGTTCTCGCAGCTTCCCGCTGTCAACTCAATGTTTCCCACGTCGTCCCTGTGGCGATACTTTTTTTTTAATATATATATTCGTGCTAAGACGGCTGCCTGTCACACAAACCAAAGTTGTGATTTCGAATAAAGCAGTGTATCAAAAACTTTTTTATTTCCCTTAAAATTATTAGGTGTGTGTATATATATATATATATATATATATATATATATATATATATATATATATATATATATATATATATATATATATATATATATATATATATATAATTATATTAGGGTATTCATTTCTACCAGGAGTAAGATTAAAATGTAATGTTTTTGTTTCATTAGCTCAATTCTACTAATACGGAAAGAGTACCTACCAAATTCAAGAAAAATTTAGTAATACTGACAGAGAAGAAGAGAGAAGGAGTTTGAATGTGTTTGAGATGAGGTGTCTGAGAAGTATGGTGGGGGTTACTAGGCTAGATAGAGTGAGAAATGAGGAGGTGAGGAGGAGAACAGGGGTGAAAAAGGAGCTGGGAGATAGGATTGATGAAAGAATATTGATAAAACCTAGGCAGAGGGTGCACACTGTTCACAACTTTCTTAATATCATACAAAGTATAACAATAAGAGCAGCATTTGATAAGGTTAAGAAAGTAATATTTCCTGTGGTTCTATTAATAAAAAAAAAACAATTGAACAGAATAAATCCTGAAGATTAACGTTCACGTTACTTGCATTAGTCAAATTGACAATGTTAGCATGACAAAAATGTGGATCCTCTAAATATTTTTTTTCTGAAATTTTGAATGCAGGCCAAAAAATATATACAGGAATATACTGATGACAGATCACTACTAGAAAATACGGTGAGTAGCCACTAGAATGAAAACAGAATAGAGTTATATAAATTTGAAAATACACCATTACATCTTATTACCTGATGGCCCATAATCACGAAATATTACATTATCAACGAAACAATAAATCATCATCGATATGAAATGACTACATATCGAAAACCGACCATACTTGTAAAATTCGCAGCAAAAATTATCTTACAAACCACCTCGGAAAATTAATCTCCATCTCAGTAACACTAGATTGTAGAATTCCTCCTACTAATCAAATGTAGAATTCCCACCCCAGCAGCACCCATTTGTAGAATTTTCCTCTCCCGACTAACTCCACCCCAACTAACATAGGTTGGGTTAGGTTAGGTTAAGTTAGGTTAGGGCCTCGTTGACATAGGGCAAGTTTAGTAGCAGTTATAGCTAACGACTTGTAAGCTGCCTCTCTACTTCCCAATGTCAACGGAAACTTAATAAACTAGCCTCCAAACTATTCTAGTGTCAACACTTACTTGCCGGGTAGTTAAATTCCAGTTAGCGGCTCCTAAACTAGCCCCGTTTCAACGACGCTGTAGGTTAGGTTAAGTTAGGTTAGGCTAGGCTAGGCTAGGCTAGGCTAGGGTAGGTTAGGTTAGGTTAGGCTAGGCTAGGTTAGGTTAGGCTAGGGTAGGTTAGGTTAGGTTAGGTGGCACGAGCCATGATAAACTGTAGCAACACTCAATTGTAAAATATCTACACCAAGCACGTGTGTGTGTGTGTGGGGGGGGTCTACAATTTATAAAAAAAAAAAAAAATCTAGTTTCGATCCATTTGAAAACATTTCACAACAATGTCAACCCTAACAACTTGCCACATCCGCGATGATCGATCATGTTCGTGAGCTGGGTGGTGGACTTATCACCTATCAACCTATTTATATCTTTCACTGCGTGTATTTATATCTCAGGTTCGACGAGAGAGTGAGGCAGGACCCAATGCCCCAGGGCCAGGGTATCTAGGTTAGAAAAGATGGATGGACCCAGGGTTTTATATATATATATATATATATATATATATATATATATATATTTTTTTTTTTTTTTTTTTTTTTTTTTTTTTTTTTTTTTTTTTTTTTTTTTTTTTTTTTCCTATCTAGATCTGTCATTTCTTCTGTAATGGTGTCATTTCTGTTGAGTTCAGCTTTATGTAATGCTTTGGCACTTGAAGTGGAGTCCCTGCTTCCTGCCTCGAGGCCCGCAATGGCTCTCGACGACCCTGATCTTTCTGTGAAAAGTACTTCTAAGACAGCCTTATTCTACATGAAACCCAGCACAAGATATGCGTTGTCATCCCCTAACTGCACAATGAACCTCCGAAGTTCTTGTATATCCAGACTCCGTGACCTTGCATGCAGGGCCCATACACGATCAATTATATTGCGCAATATAATTGATCGTGTATGGGCCGCTTAAAGAACTAAGAGCCCTATTACAACCATGCAACTTTCATCTTCTCTCGAGAACAAGTACTTTTTGCTACCCCCAGCCCAACATACGGTACACTTAAGGTAAGGTTACACTAGTCAACGGATGTGTTGGATTCCGAGCCTAGAGATGGATTTCGTCCAACGCTGGAGGATTTGGGTTGGAATCCAGGCATAAAACGCCCAACGCAATACCGTTGTAGTCTGCCCCTCGGAAGAAATCCGAGAGAAAGAAAATGGAGATAAATGTTAATAGTATTCATTTTTACGACATATTTAACATATATAGAATTTATTCAGGAATTAGAGATAAATTATTTGATACTATTAAATTATATTGAAAAAGAAAATAAATTTTATGGAATTTATATTGTGGCAATAATCAAAGTCGTTTGAATACTGCTGTATATAAACATTAGTAATTAGAGGTTGGAGCTTGATGTAGTTCATTCTACGTGAATGGTGGGAATTTCTCAACACGGGAAGGTTGAAGTTACGTGTAACCACTTATTATAGGATGAAAAAATGCAAAAGTTGGACTCCAAGATTATCGACTATAGTAGTATAACCCTGCCTTAAGTCACACAAACATCATTACACTTATCACATAACATTTACTTCTTATTATTAGTATCTTTTATTAATTATTGTACATTTACAGAACATAAAATTCTTAATTTTGAGAAAAATATTTATCTACCTTGGGGCCTCAGAAGCTTCTTGTACAGCTTTGCAAAATTTCTGTTGGGGGGCCCTGGTTGCATGGCTTTCCATGCACCCCTCACCAAACGAGAGGAACATGCACACGAAAGGTGGTGCACGTTTGAACACGGGTTTGGGCAGAGCACCCAAGCTTAACGGTGAACAATGGTGTGATCTCTTTTGATCCGGCTGGCCTTGGCTACGCAGCGAAACGAGGGCGCATCCGATCGGCTGGGACCGTTACTCCAATCTCGACTAACTTGGATTGCAGTTTTCGATTTTATGTACTTATTTCATCTCCTTTTATCTATCCAATTACCTATTCAACACACGCGCCCGTGCAAACACATACATATAAATATTATTACTATTATTTTCCTTCTGTACCTGTAGGGTCCAACGACTCAAGGACTTGGCGTTTTGGCGCATGCATGTACACGTGATTTTTTTTTTTTTTCTGTGACGAATACAACTCTATCTTGCTGAATTGATTTTGCCCGGGGTAGTGGGCATGAGCAGTGATGACCCTTCATCCACAAGGAGCTAAGATGAAAGAGAAACAAATGTAGGGTTCCCAACCGTCCTTTATATTTCAAAGGACAGTCCTTTATTCAGCTCTATTTGTCCTTGTCCTTTATTGAGATTTGAAATGACACTATTCGTCCTTTATTTTGAAATCGTTTTGACGGGTAGTTCAATTTCCTACTCTCAAGATGTGATGATTGCAAAAGCGTTTACTTTTTGTAAGAGTGCAGACTCTGTCAATTCTGCATTCTGCATAATACCAAACGCACATAAAGGCAGACCGCAGACCAGGGTGTAAAATTAGCCTCAATTTATGTATAAATCAATTTTCCATTAAAGAAAGGCACTATGTTAATATGAGAACCACCACCAAGACAAAAGAAAAGAAAAACAATAGAGAAAGAAATGAGGTGCCGTTGGACGTTTGGAAAGACAATACTTCCGCCTATCAACTGAACTCACGAAGAACCAAAACAAATATGGTGTATTATACAATAATGTAATGATGAGACACTTCACAAAATCGAGCCGTAATTTGTTATAAATACCAGAAGAACAGTGAAATCTATGTGAGAAAACTTGTAATAGTAGTGCCAATATTTCATGTTATTAACAGATATTTGGAAAAACAGAATAGATTTCGATTAAATTCAACATTCGGCAAATTATAAAATTATAATTATCATACCTAAGCTTCGTAGGCCATTCATTTCCCAAAGTTTCAGAAATTTGTAGTAGTAGAACATTTGAAGCTAGATGGATAAAAATTTTGACGAAGTAGTATTAATTCAAAGAAACTTTGACACTATCAAAAGCTCTGAACTCTTCATAAGTTCAAAAACAACAACCAGAAAGTGGTATTTTATTTTGAAACATATGGACTTTAAATGTATCAATGTTTCCATAATAGTTTCTTTTGTACAATCAATTCCTGGAACGTCATCTTATTGTGAGAGAGTTTTTAGTTTAATGTCATCTAAATGGCGAGATGAAAGGAACTGATACTCTGTTGAATTAATTAAGAATGAACTTCTCATACATTTTAACATTAAAGATAGTTGTTTGGAATTCGCTAAAAATAGCAAAGATGATACAAATTTTCTGAAGGCAGCAAAAAGCCAGGGCAAATATAGTTTTAAAGATTAGAATCCCTTGATCAAGGTAATATAAATGTCTTCTCATTCTTATTTTTGTATTATCATTTAAGTAAGAGAAAAGTAATTTTGAACTGCATTTAATATTGGCATCTATTATGATCTGTAACCACTTGAATAAATATAAATAAAGTTTTTATGTCCTTTATTTTAGCTTAAGAGAGTTGACAGCCCTAAACAAATGGGTGACAGGTGGGTGTGGGGGGGGGGCTGAGTTGGGAATAGGTGCATAACGTGCATCCCTCGACCGGTTCCTCCCTACAGGGGGAAGAAACCTATTTGTATTTGGATAGATGCTTTAAGATATTACAACTTTATCAAACTTTAAGCATTATCTTACCTCAAGTAAAACCTTATTTTTCCGGTTGACTTGCAGCAACTACCGTTGTTTCTCACATGCTAAAAACCTGTACCAATATTATCATTAACTGAGGGATTTCAGTCCATACACCAACTATCTCTATATCAATTTGTTTCTGTAACAATATTAGATGTACAAGTAGCAGTCCTTTCATCCACAAATTATTTCACTATCCTCTTCGTTTTGTTCGTACACAATTCGTTGCAGGTGAGTTTGTATTGGATACGATTTCACAATTGCGAAAACAAGTTGTCAACTACAGTACAAAAAGAAACGTGGGAGCTGTTTAGAACGCATTTGTAAACAAAACCACACGAAAGTATAACGACTTGCAAAATAGAGTAGGTAAAAATGGTTGAAAATAGTTATGTCGTCATAAAAAAAAACGCAGATCTGTCACCGAATCCATAAATAATTTACCTGGCTTCCCAGAAAAAAACAAAATCGATTTACATTATAAATTAAAATATTATATTAAACTTTTTTTTCCATTACAAAGCTTTCTCTTCCTTTCCACCAATGTTTATGTATTTGCTATAGGTCAGTGTGGGGAACGCTTAGAATGTGAACAGATAATCATTCACATTACGCACTGTTAATGTCACTGAACCCAATGTCACTCTTCTCTCTTACTTAGAAATATGAATGTAAATATATGAACATGTTCACCGTGACGAAATTACATTCCTAATATGGTTATTTCAATTAACAATTATTTTTCCTTTTTGGATAATTTCTTTTTCCAAGCAATTTTGAAATTTTCATTGTCCGATACCATACCTGGATTCCAGTTTCCAGATTCGTTACCTATGAAGTGCCACGGACATAAACAGAATATTCTGTGGTCATCCTTGACAAATATAATTACCACAGTGGCACAGCATCGCCACAAATATCCACCAACATGTGCTCTAATTTCTGGGAAAGGAAATATATTAGCATTTTACTCGTGCATTTTTTTCTAAATTGAACATAATATTCGTATATCTCATGTAACCTGCTTTAATGAAAATGTTCTTCCCTGAAGGGCTACACTACACGTCCGGCTTGTACGATGCTTGTTGCCATGCTTTTCACGATTTGGAAACCCGGAGCCTCACAGTGGCCGGCAGGGATCCCCGGGCACTTCCATTGATCTCTGGGAAGAAACTTTAGACTGTGTTGTATTTGAAGGACTTTCTATCACCGGCTGGAAGTAGTAGCAGGGGAACAATCGCCAGTTGTCAGCTCTCCTTATGTGAATAAGTGTAATGCCGTAATTTTAGTTTTTAACCTAATATTCAAGGTATAGTCAAGGGGGTGGAGGTTTTACTACCACCGAGGATAACGACGTGTACTTCTCGTAAGTTTTAGTTTTCTTTAGTTTTCTTATCGGGTTCACTTATTGAGACCAGCTATGAGAACTGTAAATTCAACGGGACTGCTCGGACAGACAGTCTAGGGAACGACAACAACAACTGTAAATTCAGATTCCAACACTTACTAGTCAAGTCTAATATTGGGTGAATGAAATCTAAACTTATATTTACTCTGAATTTTATCTATATTCTTATTCTTTTACAATGGTCCGAGGATCTTCGGCACTTGGAATTAAAGAGGAATCAGAATTGAATAAGGAAATCACGCAAGCGAGTCACGGGAAATGGGCCACTGCGCATTACGACCTGCCGGCCGATCTTGAAGCAAGTAAAATCTAATTACGCTAATTTGTATATATATATATATATATATATATATATATATATATATATATATATATATATATATATATATATATATATATATATATATATATATATATGCTTCCTCGAGCTTCTCGAAGTTGATGGCTTAAAATTAAAGTGAATTGTGGTTGATAAATGTAAATCTGTTCACTGGGACCCACTCACTGTTATACAAATACTTTCCCGCGTTGTACACTTATCAATTGTACTATCATGGCGGAGATGGATTGAACGCAAAATTTCGTGTATGTGTATGTAATTCGAGCATACAAATATATAAGAAAAGTTGCGCTCAACTTGTGTCTCTCTTAATAGCGCAATCGATTAAGTCACTATTACTTGTTACGTGCTAGCGGAGGTTCCAAGTCCTTACCTGTACCACGTATCAATTTCTGCATATACGTCTCCTCGAGCTTCTCGGTGGATGGCAATGGCTTAGAATTAAAGTGAATTGTGGTTGAAAAATGTAAATCTGTTCACTGGGACCCATTCAGTGTTGCACATATACACACACGTATATATATATATATATATATATATATATATATATATATATATATATATATATATATATATATATATATATATATATATCAACAGACGATAATTACCATTCTCATTCTAAATTCCTATCACATGGTTAGCGACGGAGGCCACACCAGACTTCACTCTCTAAATTCCCTGTGAATTAATCTGTGATGTTTTATATGTATGGACGCAGTATTTCAATATTCCAATATCGACAAATTGGATTTTTTCCCTCTGGATGAGGAGCACAATATAAGGAACCGACCTGAACAAGAAGCCCTGTCATGTAAATAATGCCTTCTTCTCGAGCCTTCCCTGTAATCAGGAACTGGTTTCGTCCCTCTAATTAATTATTTGTATGTTGAAATTATCCTAATCGAATTACTGAAATCGAGGTCTCCAAATTACCTATCTCCCCAGTGCCATATGATTACTGCAATTTTCCCCCTCTCTTCGCTTAACAATGAGGATTTTTTTTGGTCAGTATTCCTGTTTAAGCTGTCCTGATGTGTTCGGACGAAAATGGCTCCCGCCAAGTATCCCGGTCATTTCCCGCTCAACCCTGGAGGGTGCGGTAGGAATGAGAGAACACCCCCCCCCCCTACCGTCGTCATGACAACGGCACGTAGACCAGAATTAGGAAGAGACGACACAAGAAGGGGAGGTGGTCTTATGGCGTAGTCTAATTATATGTATGTTTACATTGGTACTTGATATGTTCCCTTAACTTATAGATATACAGTATTTAACCTTTTAATCTCAACAGAAATCCCGGCACTACATACATATATCAAGGGCTTTTTCCCACTTACAAGGGAGGTAGCCACCCATTTCATCCCCACATAATCCACTCCCATTCTCTTTTCTTGGCTCCTCCTGGATGATCGGTCATCCCTACATCTCATCCACTGCCCTGGGTCTAAAGCAATGTTGCAAGACACAGCACATCTACAGCAGGGCCGCCTCATTTAATCGGCGATCCACCCTCTCCGTCCCCTCATGCAAAAAAGAGAGGATGGAGAGAAAACCCTTCGGGCTGTATCAAAATATCATTCACACATACTGCCTCACTCCCCATCCCCACCCACTCATTTCCATGCATCACAGTGTCCATACACCATTCTCTACTCACCCCTACCTTCTGTCTTCTCCCTTCCTTCCTCAACAGACATTCCCCTCTTTCCCAATGCCCCTTTTACCCCATCCATCCATCTTATCCTTGGTCACCCCCTCATGCTCTCCTCTACCTTCCACACCTCTTTTACTAATCTTTCTCCACTCATTTTTCCCATGTGTCCAAACCATCCCAATACTCTTTCATTAACCCTGTCTCCCAACTCCCTTTCAACCCCTGTTCTCCTCTTCACCTCATTTCTCACTCTATCCAGCCTAGTAACCCCCACCATACTTCTCAGGCATTTCATCTCAAACACATTCAAACTTTTCTTCTCTTCATTTCTTATGTTCCATGTTTCTGCCCCATTCAATGCTGCCGGTACAATCACTCCTTCATATCAGGGCATTGACGAAAAAGGAGTAAAGAAAGTAAATTCTGAAAAGGACCTAGGCGTAATCATCACCAAAGATATGTCTCCAGATAAACATATAAATAAAATAGTCAGAGAAACATACAATTTGTTGAGATCAATAAAGGTGGCTTTTAAATACCTGGATAAGGAAATGATAGAAAAAATATTACTAACACTGGAATATGCAGCAATGATATGGTCACCCAGTACAAAAAAGAATATAAGAAAATTAGAAAGAATACAAAGAGCAATGACAAAGATGGCCACACCACCTTCAAACTTAACATATGAACCAAGATTGGCTGAACTGGAATTGCCGACCCTGGAACAAAGAAGAGAACAATGGAATCTACTAGACATCTACAGGATTATGAAAGGCAAGGAACTCCTTGATAGAGAGGACTTATTAAAATTAAAGTGGGACAAAGGAAAAACAAGAGGACATGCAAAGAAACTCAAAAAGGACAGCTACAAAAGAGACCTGAAAAATGAAATAGCTTCCCACACAGAGTGATAGATATCTGGAACAAACTGGATGAAAAAGTAGTGTGTGCAAACACCATACGAGAATTTAAGAACAAACTTGATCTTGCGAGGTACAAAAACGGGTCATCACGAGCATAGCTCCCCTTCCAGTAAAATACAACTAGATAAATATAATATCCTCTTAGCATCCATTTCCAAATGTTTATGTCTCATACTTTTTAATCCCCAAGGCATTTACTTCCTTCTCTCAATCTACATTCCAACTTCCCTCTTCCATTTCCTGCTACATTTGCCCCTAAATATCTAAAGCTATCCATTTCCTCTAGTCTCTCTCCCTTAATACTCACTTCCATTTTGTTGCCATCCTTTCCCGTTGTACATCTCATCACCTTATTTTACCCACATCTATCTTCAACTGTCTTCTTTCACACACCCTCCCGAACTCTGTCACCAACTTCCTCAATCCCTCCTCTGATCCTGCTGCAAGTGCAGTGTCATAAGCAAACAACAACTGGCTTATCTCCCATTTTTCTTTAACCATCTCCGATCCCTGGCCCATTAACCTTGCATTTACCTCTCACACCACCCCATCCATCTATAAAATTAACAGCCAAGGTGAAATGACACATCCCTGATGAAGTCCCACCTTTACTTCAAACCACTCACTCTCTCCATTTCTAATTCCAACACAGGCTCTACTACTCTCTTAATAACTTGACTGCTCTTAACAGCTTTCCACCTATCGTATATATCTGCAATACCTCCCACAGTGCCTTCTTGTCTACCCTGTCATAAGCCTTTTCTAAATCCACAAAGGCCCAAAAACATCCTTTCCCTAAAGCTTTCTCACATATCTGTCTTACTACAAAAATCTGATCCACACAGGCCCTACCTGTCCTCACCAATTACTCCCTCTGTTCTTCTCAATAAAAATCTCTCATAAGCCTTCCCAACTACTCAACAAACTGATCCCTCTGAAACTACTACATTCACACTTGTCCCCTTTTCCCTTGTAAAGTGGAACTATACAGGCACTCCATCCCTTTACAGTACTCTCTTTTAGACAAACATTAAACCTCACCAGCCAGTCCACCATCACTTTACCTCCCTTTTTTATACACTTCGCATGAAACTCATCCAATCCAGGTGCCTTGCCTGCTCTCATCATTTCTATGGATCTAGGACAATTGCGTCCCGGACAATTGCGTACCAGGACAATTGCGTACCAGGACAATAGCGTACCAGGACGACTGCGTACCAGATAATTGCGTAACTGGTTACACAATCAGTGTACGTGTATGATGCATACACTAATGAGTTAATGCTGTTCATATCCAAGAAGAAACATTTAGTATTCCTAGAGTTTTTTATCTTCTTCCAAATAAGACAAAGGAAACATGTATTCGACTATTCACATATTTGTTGCAACTAAAATTCCAACTTAATCCAAAATCTTTGTTGACAGACTTTGAAAGTGCAAAATTCTTTGGGCTGTCACCACCCTTCTATCTGGAAATTAATTAAAACATTGAAAAAGGAGGAAGCCATTGCAATAAAAAAGTGACTTGAATAGAGGCATTCAAGTAGTACGACATAAAAGTCAGAATCTACATAAGAGAATCATGACTGTTTGAAACATACAACCTTCCCCAAGAGATTATGCGTTCCTAGACTGTATTTTTAAGACAGGCTGAAATAAACAAGAGAGCTTTATATATATATATATATATATGTTTATGTATATATATATATATATATGTATATATATATATATATATATATATATAGATAGATAGATATATGAATATATAAATATATATATATATATATATATATATATATATATATATATATATATATAGATATATGAATAGATAAATATATGAATATATAAATATATATATATATATTTATATATATATATATATATCTATATATATATATATATAGATAGATAGATAGATAGATAGATAAATTAAGTAAGGTACAAGCTTAAATATCAAATGGTGCAGGGAACGGGGGCTGTCTCGGAGAAGGTAGCCCCAAGGTGCCTTATGTGAGGTATGCAGTCCTGGGGTTAAACAAAGTTGATGTCCTTGTTTTACCTGTGCTTTGTTTCTGTTAGAGCTGCGATCCCTAATGGATATGGCCTCTAAGAGGGGGTTTACACGGTTCGTCGAACGCGGTTCGACAGACAAGTGTTTAACGTGATGTGTGAACGTGTGAACGGGGTATTTGGTTGTCGAGCACGTTCGTTAAACCCCAAATACCCTGTTCACACATCACTTTAAACACGTGTCTGTCGAACGAACCGTGTAATCCCCTCTAAGATTTGTAACTTGTATACACTGGGACACTGTTTTATAATTGTTGTATTTTCTACTATAGTTTTTCTGTTCAGTTGAACTTTGTGACATTTGTAGGCGTGTTGTTTAATGGCCTCATCATTTGGGTGGTAGGTAATTTTGCGACCAAGAGTAGTGCGTGTGAAGCCAATGTAGCTGAAGTTTGCAACTTTCAAATGGACAACTAAACTGGTACACTACATTGACTGTTTGTGAGTCACTGGTGGGTTTAAGGCTGTTTTTAATTAGAAAGTGACTGACTTTAGGGATCTTATAATAAACATTGAGTCTTAATTTTTCCGTGGGGTTGGTACACCCAAAGTTATTTAGTATAAGGTCTAGAAGTACCCTTTCGTCTACCTTATATGCATCATTACAAAAACCAAATGAATGCGTAAGACGCTCGTGAACCTGCGGTGTGTCCATTTGTAGAATTGTAATTGGACAACGCTTACGTAAAGTTTATTTTTTCGAACAGCGTTAGAAACATACGATCTTGATACCAAGATAATTTTTTTAAAGGAATAGCCCACAACATGCACAGCTTTTGATTTTATTTGAGCTATATCAAAGTTATCTTTTTAGTTTTTTATCCTAATTTTGCTCTACACTTTTATTTAAACGACCAGTGTTAATAATTATTGAGTGGAAAAGGTAGTAGCGAAACTTAATTAATAATTATTGTTCATATATGGTTCAATAATGTTATTCTATTAATGTATTGTGAAGAAATATAAAAATTGAAATAATTTCGACTTTTTTATTCCTTTTTAATGTTTAAATAATTTCGAGTTTTTATTCCTTTTTAATGTTTAAATATTACCTGGTTTAGTACATACACAATAATGTTACTCTATTAGTGTATTTTAAAGAAATTTAAATTATTTTGACTTTTATTCCTTTTTAATGTTTAAATATTACCTGGTTCAGCACATACACAATATTTCTAAAGCAACAATTATAAATTTAGATTTTCTTTTTTTCGAACAGCAATTATCTGGTACGCAATTGTCTTGGTACGTAATTGTCTTGGTACACAATTGTCCTGGTACGCAATTGTCCGGGACGCAACTGCCACTGCACCCATTTTAATAACTACTTTCACATCATCTTTCCTTATTTCTCCTCATTCATCACTGTCATTTTCTTAGTGCTTCTCACTGCAACTACCTTTCCCTCCCTATCCTTTCACATTTATGCCAACTCCCTAAAATACTCTGCCCATCTTCCTCTTACTGCTGTCTCTTCCATAATCATCTCTCCATCAGTACATTTTATCTTTTCTTCTCTACTTGATTTGCCTCCCCTTTCTCTCTTAATTTCCAACCAAAACATCATTCTATTACTTCTCTTTTCTTTGTACCTCTGTACATAAGAAATATAATTAGGTTGACGTGTACATTGTGGACCCAGTCCAGAGAGCAAGTACCAGTGTATTGGGGCTGTACCTCCAAATGGAGGTGATGGGGTTGACCAGTTTCGAAAATGGGCAGCAGGGAGATGATTCTGCCATCAGTCTTGCAGGACCAAATGCCACTACCAAGTAAATACCTACCACTGGTCCTTCCAGTTTGTATATGAAGCACTAAGGATCAGAGTGGCAAACATGCCAGTACCATTGCTTTAGGTATTTAAAGGTTAAAGTTAAACAACATGCACTAACGTAATGTTGTGATATATTGCTACACAGCATACATCAATTCTTCTTGCCAACATCTCCATCACTTTCCTGCTCCTTCCTACCATTGTTCCAACATTCAATGTACCAATCTTCAATTCATCTTTATTTGCACAGTTGTAAATGGTAAGGAAGATAGAAATACATACATACATATACTAATGGCATTTCCCCCCATTACAAGGGAGGTAGCCAAAATCAAAGGTATAAATCCACTCCCTCCCATTTCATCCCCACATAATCCATTCCCCTTCACCACCCCTCCCTCCTTCTTTTCTTGGCTCCTCATGGATGAAGGGTAATCCCTGCATCTTATCCACTGCCCTGGGTTAGAAGTAATGTGGCAAGACACAGCACATCCACGGCTTCATTTAATTGACAACCCCCTCTCTCCGTCTCCTTATGCAAAAAAAGAGATGGGTATAAATCCCTTCAGGCTACATCAAAATATCATTCACACATTCTCCCTCCCTCCATCCCCCACCCACTCCCTTTTATGCACCCCAGCATCATCCATACACAACCTTTTCTTCTTACCCCTACCTTCTGTCTTCTCCCTTCCTTCCTCAACAGACCACCTCTTTCTCAATGCCCCTTTTACCCCATCCATCCATTTCATCCTTCGTCACCCCCTCATATTCACTCCTTCCACCTCTGTCTTCCACATCTCTTTTACTAATCTTTCTTCCCTCATTCTTTCCATGTGTCCAAACTATCCCAATACTCTTTCGTCAACCCATCTACCAACTCCCTCCCAAGATAGTAGTAAATGCTTACAAACCATAACTTTGTTTGTAAGTACTGATTAAATAATGAAAAATAGTCACCAACATGCAGTTGGTGAATAATATCATAATGACCTAACTTCTTGTTGCAGAATAATTAACTAATTTACTTTATTCAATGTTGCAAGATATAACTAAACCTGTATGCCAAGTTTAAATGACAAAATTCACTTATGACTACATGCACCTTGCTTTGACAAAAAATATGCTCATCACCACATATAAATCCCAAAATAAACTCACATAGGAATTACATCTATAAACGACACATGGTGTTTCACATCATCATATAGCCAAAACAAGACAAAGAAGAAGAAAAAGTAGAAGGTGAGGAGTCTACATCAGGGAGCACATTGCTGCAGCCAAAGCCATCACCTTTGCCCTATGCACTTGGACTGTTGTGATACATAAAAGTCACATCTGGGAATCTGAGAAGAGAGCAGGATTTGAACCTACAATTACATGATTGCAAGGACATCAAGCTTCCGATTACACCATTGCACAAAGACCAGATAAAACATACAAATACTTTTACACAACCCATACATTCATATACATGGTATATAAATTTTAGGCCTATTCCATATTGGGTCTGCACAGTATTTACTTAGTAACTGACATTAAGTATAGGAAATAAATATAATACATATAACTATAAATATATCACAGTTGATGGGGTGCTTCTAGAATTTCCTTCTTCAGTCTCTATTACTGAATTTCAGAGAAGGACCTTCTTGGATCTGGACTGTTGTTCCATAATCTACTCATTTTTCCTTACAATTTAAATGATGAACTTTTTCAAGAGCTTCCCTTCAAAATGACAATAAGTGACTTAGCCTGAACCATTAGCCAATTCATTGGCCCCCATGCCTCTCTTGTAGGAGGCCTCACTCTAAGGTAATAGCAATGACCACCAGATTGGCCCACATGTCACTCCAACAAGAAATACAGGGAATCCCCTATATATAAAGATTCCTAGTTATGAAAAGGAAAAAATGAGGACAATATGCTTTGATGGTACAAAACAAAGTATGAAAAAACTATGAAAATACTGTACTGAACCAAGTTTACCACATGAGCAACTAAAGCACCAGTCTCACTTCAACACAGAAATCATCAATATACTAAATTGCTTAAAGGTATGCACCCCTTTTGTATATAAAGGATTTCCTGTATTGCATTGTCTTGGTAGAGTGAGATTGGGACAATGCAAGATAAGGTGTTCTGTGCCTTCTGTGTGGTGTTTGGATATGGGGCAATTTGAGTCTGTGGCCAGGTTTATTCTATGCTGATACTGTTTCAGTGCTAGCTGCTGGTCTGAACACAGTTGTACCAGTGTGATTCTTGTCTATCTTGGGAGGGATTTCTCGAAGGGGTTGACCTCTGGGAGAGAATGAGGTGGATGAGGAGGAGGAAAAGGAGAAGGAGGAGAGCAGTCACTAGATGTCCGCTCTCCTTATGAGGAAAGAAAGAAAGAAAAGAAAAAATCATAGATAAATATTGGGATATTAGGTCCAGTCTAGAGACCAAGTGCCAGCCAACCTCTTCATGGAGGCAAGGGTGTTGACGAGATATGAAGATGAGTGGCAGAGATGATCCTTTTCCAACAACCATCCCCTAGCACCACTATTTTCTGATATTTATCATCCCCCCAAAAAGTAATGTTACTTAATTACATCATATTTACAATAATGATAGATAATGGAAATACTTTAAAAATGTTTAGTAAACATTGAGGATGATTTGCACTGAGCATGAATGGCAGGTGAAATTCAAAAAAGCGAGTTTTTATGATTCTATGATTCTTCCTTGTGGCACATTACAGAGAGACGATCTACTATGATGTGAACTTTCTTTGCCTTTATTTGAATGGCAGGGGCTAAAATCTTTGTATCCCACATCTTGGGAAGTAGTTTTTGAAGTGAAGAATGTATGAGGGAGGGTGGAATAACATCATTGTGTATGGCAAACTCTAACAACAACAAGAGTGCCATTATGGGAACTACAAATCTTGTTTCTGCAACTTTAGTTTCTTCAGCAGGTTCCTCAGAAATTTCTTCAGTGGATTTCTCTGGAACTTCTTCAACTTCAGGAATATATTCATCCAGAAGCTTCCCCACTTTGTCCAACAGAACAGCAGAATTTAGAGATGTACATTTCTGACAGGCTTCCTGAAGTTTTTGCCTCTCAATAGGCCATGTTGAATTGTCAGCAATAAACTCAGACAGAAAATCTTCCTCTACTTCAAAGATGGCTTCACTCTGCTTTCCCTCTTCCTGCTGCTGTTGCTGTGCCAATTCATTTTCTGTGCAGCTCTTTGGTGAGGGTGAAAGCACCTCTTCATCACTTTCCCATCCTCCTCCTGCACGTCCTGCAACATGAACTAAACAAAAATATATAAATTATTTTCATTGTATTAATACTGGGCTGGTGAAGGAGTGTTGGGATGTGTCATCAGTGAGGAAAGACTGGTAAAAAAGGTGTGGAAGGCAGATGTGGAGGGTGTGAACATGAGGGGGTGAGCGAGGGTGGGATAGGGTGAGAGGGGGGCATTGGGAAGGAGGGGAGTGTCTGTTGAGGGGGGAGGGGAGAGGATGGAGGATGGGGGGAGTGGAGGGTGGTTGAGTGTGGATGATGCTGTGAGGCATGGAAGGGAATGGGTGGGATGCAGGGATGACCTGTCATCCAGGAGTAGTCAAGAAAAGAGGGGGGGAGGTGTGGTGAATGGGAGTGGAGTATGTGGGGATGAAATGAGTGGGAGTGGATTTATGCCTTTGACTACCTCTCTTGTAAGGGGGAAAAGCCCTTGGTATATGTATGTATGTATTAATATTGGATCTTATTTGGAATCATCAAACATATCCTATTCTACAATACGTATTAAAAGATTCTTAAAACCAGAATACCAAATTTAATTTATTTTCCATGCCCTCAAATTATCACACTAAAATAAGGCACAATACCAAAGAGCATCTAAACTACAAAAAGCTAATCAAGATTACTGATATTATTACAATGGATCTATCTATCTGTCTATATACCAAGGGCTTCTTCTTCCTTATAAGGGAGTGTATGGAGAAGTCTCATACCTTTCATGGCACTCCCTCTTTTCATGCTCGCTTGGCATCAGGTATGTAAGCAAAAGAGTATATTTTTTATCTTAGGCCCTGAGGAAATACATCCCATGTCTGATGTGTGGGTTTGTCTTTTGATTTTAGGTTTATTTTTTTTTTAAAGTTTGTGTGTTTTCCTAATCATTTTTGTGGTGGCTGTTTTCATTTCCTCCACCACTTATTTGTTTGTAAGGTGGTTTTCGAGGTTTTAACCTGAGCACAAAATTATCCTTGGTCAACATGTAACTTCAATCATGTTAATAAACAAATTTTTGAAAAACTAAGTCCTTTTCAGTACACTCTCTTCCTCAAGCCTGGAGTAAACAAACTTAAAGTAAATTATTGAGAACTAGACAGTGACAGGGGAGTAGTGAAATCAAGCATACACCCACTCCCACCACCACCCTTGTTTCCTTCTCACCTCCGCTCCATGTGGATAAAGGGTCATAAGAACATAAGAATAAAGGAGACTGCAAGAGACCATAAGGCCTACACTAGGCAGCTCCATATCCATCACCACCTGTCATCCCCATCCATAAAATTGTCTAATCACCCACTCCCACCACCACCCTTAGTTTCCCTCTCATCTCAGCTCCATGTGGATAAAGGGTCATAAGAACATAAGAATAAAGGAGACTGCAAGAGACCATAAGGCCTACACTAGGCAGCTCCATATCCATCACCACCTGTCATCCCCATCCATAAAGTTGTCTGGGTCATCTTGTCTCCTGCCCATTGCCCAGGTCAGAAGCAATGCAGTAAGACAAAGCACATCCACAGCAGGGCCACCTCACTTACATGGTAACCCTCATTCCTTGTCTCTTCATGCGGGAAATAGAGAAGAGAGGGAGAAATCTCTCTGGGCTGCATCAAAATATCACCCATACACAACCATCCTCCACTCACCCATATCCACTGCCTTCTCCTTTCATTGCTCAACAGACACTCCTCTCTTGCTCAAAGCCCTTCACTCCATCCATCCATCCATCTCTCCTTCAGTCATCCCCTCAAGTTTACTCCATCAACCTCATATTTCCACACCTTTTTTGCTGATCTTTATTTATTCATTCTTTCCATGAGTCCAAACCATCCCAATAATTTTTCATCAGTCATATCTGCTACCTCCCTTTCCATACCTACTCTTCTTCTAACTGCCTCATTTCTCACTTTATCCAACCCCTACCTATTACAATAGATACTATATAAAAAAAAAAAAAAAAAAAAAAAAAAAAAATACACATACCAACAGCTTTTTCCCTTTACATGAGAGGTAGCCAAAAAAACAAAGGTATAATCCACTCCCACCATTTTCATCCCCACATACTCCACTCCCATTCACTCCCCTCCCTCTCATCTTGGCTCCTCATAGATGAAGGATCATCCGTGCATCTTGCCGATTGCTCTGGTTCAGAAGCAATATAGCAAGACACAGCACATCCACAGCAAGGCTGCTTCATTTAATTGGTGACCCCCCTCTCTCCGTTCCCTCATGCAGAGAAAAGAGAAGACAGGGAGAAATCCCTTTGGGCTGCGTCAAAATATCATTCACACTTACATCCTCACCCACCCTATCCCCCACCCACTCCCTTCCATGCATCACAGCATCATCCATACACAACCATTCTCCACTCACCCCTATTTTCTGTCTTCTCCCTTCCTTCCTCAACAGACATTCCCCTCTTTTCTAATGCCCCTTTAACCCATCTATCCATCTCTTCCTTGGTCGCTCCCTCATCTTCACTCCTTCCACACCTCTTTTACTAATATTTCTTCACTCATTCTTTCCATGTGTCCAAACCATCCCAATATTCTTTCATCAATCCTATCTCTCAACTCCCTTTCCACCCCTGCTCTCCTCCTCACCTCCTCATTTTTCATTTTATCCAGCCTAATAACCCCCACCATACTTCTCAGGCAATTCATCTCAAACACATTCAAACTTTCCTTTCTTATGTTCCATGTTTCTGCACCATACAGTGCTGTCAGCACAATCATTCCTTCATACAATCTCCTCTTAGCATCCATTCCCAAATGTCCATTTCTCACTACACTTTTTAACCCCCCAAGGCATTTACTTCCTTCTCTCAATCTATATTCTACCTCCATTCACACTCCTCCCTTTCCTGCCACATTCTCCCCCAAGTATCTAAAGCTATCCACTTCCTCCAGTCTCTCTCCACCTCCACTCCTCCCTTTCCCACCACATTTGCACCCAAGTATCTAAAGCTATTCACTTCCTCCAGTCTCTCTCCCTTAATACTCACTTCCAATTTGCTGCCATATTCTCCCCTTGTACATCTCATCACCTTACTTTTACCCACATTTATCTTCAACTTCCTTCTTTTGCACACCTTCCCAAACTCTGTCACTAACTTCCTTAATCCCTCCTCTAATCCTGCTACAAGCACAGTGTCATCAGCAAACAACAACTGGCTTATTTCCCATTTTTCTCCATTTTCTTTAACCATCTCCAATCCCTGGCCATTACCCTTGCATTTACCTCTCACACCACCCAATCCATGTATAAATTGAACAGCCAAGGTGACATAACACATCCCTGATGAAGTCCCATCTTTACCTCAAACCCCTCACTCTCTCCATTTCTAATTCTGAGACAGGCTCTATTACATACATATAGCAATGGCTATTTCTCCCTTACAAGGGAGGTAGCCAAAAAAAAAAAAAAAAAAAAACAATCATAAAATGCACTCCCACCCATTCTGTCCCAAAAATACTCCACTCCCATTCACCCCTCTCCCTCCCTCTTATCTTGGCTCCTCCTGGATGACCGTTCATCCCTGCATCTTGCCCACTGCCCTGGGTCAGAAGCAGTGTGGCAAGACACAGCACATCCACAGCAAGGCCGCTTCATTTAATCGGTGACTCCCCCCTCTCAGTCCTCTCATGCAGAAAAAGAGAAGATGGGGAGAAATCCCTCCGGGCTGCGTCATAATATCATTCACACATACTCCATCACCTCATCCCCCCAACTCCCTTCCATGCATCGCAGTATTATCCATACACAACCATTCTCCATTCACCCCATCTTCTGTCTTCTCCCTTCCTTCCTCAACAAACACTCCTCTACTCCTCTCTTTCCCAATGTCCCTTTCACCCCATCCATCCATCTTATCCTTGGTCGCCCCCTCATGTTCACTCCTTTCACCTTTGCCTTCCACACCTCTTTTACTAATCTTTCTTCATTGATTCTATGTGTCCAAACCATCTCAATACTCTTTCATCAACCCTATCTCCCAATTCTCTTTCCACCCCTGCTCTCCTCCTCACCTCCTCATTTCTCACTCTATCCAGCCTAGTAACCCCTATCATACTTCTCAGGCATTTCATCTCAAACACATTCAAACTCCTCTTTCCCTCTCTTATTTCCTATGTTTCTGCCCCCATACAGTGCTGTTGGCACAATCATTCCTTCACACACTCTCCTCTTAGCATACATTCCTAAATGTCTATTTCTCATAACATTTTTTAATCCCCAAAGGCATTTACTTCCTTCTCTCAATCTACATTCTACCTTAACCTCTACTCCCTTTCCCACCACATTTCCACCCAAATATCTAAAAATATCCTCTTCCTCCAGTCTCTCTACCTTAATACTCACTTCCAATTTGCTGGCACATTCTCACCTTATACATCTCATCACCTCACTTTTGCCCACATTCATTTTCAACTTCTTTTGCACACCTTCCCAAACTCTGTCACTAACTTAATTTCCCCCTCTGATCCTGCTACAAGTGCAGTGTTGGGAAGAGATGACAGTGAAAGCCAGAGAGGATCTATGGGGAAATGTATTACTTGACATGACCATAGAACATACAATGACACAATGGGTAAATGAAAATACCAGATACAGAAGTAATGAAGAACCATCAAGACTGGATTTAATATTTACAACAGAACCTGAAATTGTGGATAAAATTGAATACAAGACACCATTTGGAAAGAGTGACCACATACTAATAGAGGTTGAACTAAAGGAAGAAATATATATGGAGAGAAATGAGAAATACAGAAAAGGAAGATTGATGTACAACAAAACAGACTTTGTAAAACTTAAATTCTTTCAAAATACAAATTGGGAAAAATTCTACATTGAAGAGACAAAATTGGAAGACAAATGGACGATCTTGATGGAAATCTATAATGAAAGAGTGAATAAATATGTACCAAGACAAAAACATGAGGTGTACATTAAATGCTGGTTCAACAGAAGATGCAGTGAGGTAAAAGATAGAAGAGATAAAGCTTAGAAAAGATGAATAAAAGAAAGAAAAAAATGTAAAATGGCAAATATACATCAACCATAGAAATGAATAAGTAAAAGTGTGCAGAGAAGAAAAATGTAAAGATCAACCCAAACTATTCTATAGATATGTGAATGGTAAATTTAAAAATAAACAGGAAATGGTGAAACTACACCAAGGAAATATAGAATACACAAAGATCTAGAAATGGCTGAAATCATGAACAATCACTTCAAATTGGTTGTCACTAGAGAAAAAGTACAGCACTGGGATGAAGGAAGTGAAGTGCGATCTCTCCCCATGAGGGAAATAACTATAACATAAAAAGAAATAATGGATCAATTAACGAACCTTGACATTAGGAAATCACATGGCCCAGATGGAAATGCAACTTGGATACTAAAAGAATGTAAAGAACTATTGGACAAAATATACAACATAATAAGTTGCTCACTCAAAGAAGGAAAAATACCAAAAGACTGGAAAAATGCCAACATTGTACCAATATATAAAGGAGGAAACAAGCACTGTAGCCAAAATTTGTGAAAAAATGATCAAGAATAGATGGATAAAACACCTGGAAGAAAACTACATAATAAACTCGAATTTGGATTCAGACAAGGAAGATCATGTGCTACAAATGTAATCTGTTTCTACTCAAGACTAATAGATATAATACAAGAAAGGGATGGATGGGCTGATTGTGCTTTCCTAGACTTACAAAAAGCCTTTGACAAAGTACCACACAAAAAATTATTAAAAGAAATTGGAAAACATAGGAGGGATACAAAGTAACCTACTAAACTGGATGATTTCCTGCATGGTAGAAAAATGAGAGTAGTGCTCAGAGAAAAGTGTTCATGTTAGAAGGAGGTGATTATTGGAGTTCCACAAGGATCAGTATTGACTCCAATAATGTTCACTATTTATGTGAATGACATGGATGAAGATGTGGAATGTTACATGAGCTTCTCTGCAGATGATGCTAAATTGTTGAGGAAAGTGAAAACGGAAATGGATTGTGAATTATTATAGAGAGACCTAAACAAGGCTTGGAAATGGAGTCAGAAGTGGGAAGCAGACTTCAACATTAAGAAATGTGGCATAATAGAGTTTGGAAAAAGTGGAGAGAAAAAAAAAAATATATATATGTATATATATATATATATATATATATATATATATAGATATATATATATATCAGGACAATATACAATTGGAACAAAGGAAGTGAAGAAAGTGGGATCTGAAAAAGACCTGGGAGTAATTATCTCAAATGACTTGTCCCCTGATAAACAAAATTGTTGGAGAATCCTACAACTTGCTAAGATCAATAAAGGTGGCTTTTACCTATTTAGATGAAGAAATGGTTAAAAAAATATTAGTCACACTAATAAGGCCTAGACTGGAGTATGCTGCGACACTATGGTCACCCAGTACCAAAAAGAATATAAAGAAAATTGAAAGAATCCAGAGAGCAACCATGTAAATGGCCCCAACACTTTCAAACCTGTCACATGATAGAGAGGATGTACTGAATTAGGACAAAAGAACACAAGAGGATATGAAAAAAAAAAAAGTTATAGAGGATACCTGGAAAAAAAAAAGTTTCCCTACAGAGTGGTAGACACCTGGGACAAACAATAGTGTATGCAAAAACCATATATGAATTTAAGAGCAAACTAGACACTGCGAGATACAAAGATGGGACACCACAAACATAGCTCCCTTTCACGTAAGATAAAACTAGGTAAACAAGAACTGACTTATCTCCCACTTTTCTCCATTTTCTTTAACTATCTCCAATCTCTGGCCCATTACCCTTGCATTTACTTCTCACACCACCCAATCCATGTATAAATTGAACAGCCAAAGTGACATAACACATCTCTGGCGAAGTCCCACCTTTACCTAAAATCACTCACTCTCTCCATTTCTGATTCTAACACAGGTTTTACTACTCTTGTAAAAACTATTGACTGTTTTTTACAGCTTTCCTCCTATCCCATATATCTGTAATATCCTCTGAAACTACTACTCACACTTGCCCCATTTTCCCTTATAAAGTGGTATACATGCACTCCTCCAGTGCTCTGTCACTCTACCCTCTTTTAAACAAATATCAAACAACCTCACTAGCCAGTCCACCATCACTGTACCTCCCTTTTTTAGACACTGCATGACACCCATCCAACCCAAGTGTCTTACCTGCTCTCATCATTTTAATAACTACTTTCACCTTATCTTTCCTTATTTCTCCTCCATTTTCCTCATTCATCAGTCATTTTCTTTGCGCTTCTCACTGCAACTACCTTTCCCTCCCTATACTCCTCCACATTTAGCAACTCCCTAAAATACACTGCCCATCTTCCTCTCACTGCCATCTCTTCCAATATCATCCCTCCATCTGCACCTATTACTTTTTCTTCTCTACTTGATTCACCTCTTCATCCTCTTTAAATTTCCTTCCAAAACATATTCTTATTACTTTCAAAATTTTCTGTCATACTCTTACCCCATTCCACATCTGCTCTCCACTTTGCCTCCTTTATCTTACACTTTACTCCTCTTCTCTTTTCTTTATACCTCTCATATGATTCCCTCATCCTATTTTGTAACCAATCTGTGAATGCTCGCATTTTTTCTACAACCTTCTTTGCTTCATCATCCCACCACTCGCTACCATTCCTTCTATTTCCTTCCATCCTCCTTGTTCTACACACCAATTTTGCACACCTTGTGACTCCCTCCTTGAACCATCCCCATTCCTCCTCCACTCCTAGTTCTACTCTATCCTTCACTCCCTCCCACTCTTCTCTCAGTTTCCTCTTGTACCCTCCTTTCTCATTTAAGCAGTTTACTCTAAGCACCTCCCTATCTTCTGTCCTTTTCTTCTTTCTCCATCTATCCTCCACTCTCAATTTGCCTTCCACCAAAATATTATCTGATATTCCCCAATTCTCTCCATTACAACATGTACATCCAAAACTCTATATTCTCTTCTCCTGGTTACCACTTTGTGGTCCATTAAAGCCCCATCTACCACCCTTCCATCCACAACCCTCTCCCATGTGTACTCATGCTTGACTTTCTTCCTAAACACTGTATTTGCTAACATCAACTCTTCACTATGATTTTTTCCTGGAACTCTACAACCACTCTGTCCATTGGGTCATTTCCTACTCTAGCATTAAGATCTCCCAATACCACTGCATTGACATTTCTCCCTTAACCCTCTATGCACTCATTCAAATATATCCAAAAAGACTCCCTTTCCTCTATACTCTTCTCACTACCAGGCCTATATGCACTTACAAAAACCCACATTAGATAAAAGAACAGTGTGTGCAAAAACAATACAAGAATTTAAGAGGAAATTAGATATGGAGAGGTACAAAGACGGGACACCACGAGCATAGCTTCCCTTCCCGTAAGATACTACTATAGTAGACACAACGAGAAGTGACCAATAAGGCGGGGTTAGTGAATTCCCCGGTGTTGCCACATCTCCACAGATAACACGGCCCGCATGGCTCGCCCACCCCCCCTCTCTCTCTATATATATATATATATATATATATTATATATAATGTATCCATGGCGAGAACGTGCATGTGGATGCAATACTTTCCGAATGCAGTGTGAGGGCATGGCCAGAGAAAGATGGAGTGGCAACGTCACTCTCTCCTGCTCATATGCCATGTCTACGACTCGAGAAAACAAAACCTTTGTATAGAAAACATTGCTTTGATTTTTACCTCAGTGGTGGTGTGTGACAAAAAATTATAATATAATTATATGTGGCAACATTATAAAATTATAAAATAAAATAAAATGATAAAATAATTACATGTGGCAACACAGGGGGGACTCCCCGTGCTCCGCCCTAATGGCCATTTTTCGATGCAGCGAGTATAGGTAAATACATCTTCCTTCCCAGTTTAATCTTCATCCACATTAACCTTGAAGAAACCTCCTTCCACTCCACCATATTTACAAGTATAACCACCCCTTTCCTCCCTCGTCCTCTCTTCATTCCTGACACCCTCCCAACTACACTCCCAAGCTCAAACTCGCTCCTCCCTTTCAACTTAGTTTCACTCAATGCTAACACATCCATCTTCTCACAAACATACTGCCTATCTCTTCCTTTTTACTCTCATCTGTACCATGTCCATGCACACTGAAAGACCCAAACCTTAGGGTTCTGGTTGGAAAACTCCCAGACCCTTTTATGCCCTTGCTTTCTTTAGGAATGTCCCCTTTGGGGATACAGAGTAGGATGCCTAGTCCTATTCCCGTCCCATTTTTGTTGCCTTTTACAGTATTCTTCTCCCCTACCACAGGATTCAGCGAAAAAAGGAAATGAATATTCGGATAAGTGGTACAGGACAGTAGTAAGAGTGGGAGACAACATAACAGAGGGACAGTCACAGTATAATAAAGTATCATCATTTCAATATGAATAAAGCTTTCTTCTATAACTGACAAAATGATGTATGGCTCTGGTCCATAGGTGTGCCCCATATAGACCCTGAAGCATCAGCTGCATGATAATGAGAAACTTTTAACCCCACAACAATGCGCAGCCAATACCCCAGACTTGCTAAGAAAATATAAATACCTCTATGTTTTCCTGAGTGAGTGACTGTGGGAAGACAAACATTTCCTCCTATGCCAGAAGGGTTTGGAGGAGTCACTGCTGGGGGAATGGGTAAGCTGTTGAGTTGAAGTGGCTGGTAATCTCCCATACTACCCTGCATCAAATCACTACTTATTCGTTTGGCCTCAGCAGATGGGGATATCACTTTTTCTACCATGCCTCGCACCTGAAATATAAAAGTTTCAATAACAATACCAGTTGTTGCCTACAGTTTCACCAACAGAAAAATCACAGCCTCAATAGTCAACAATAGTCCTTGAGTTCTCCTACAAATCTCTCAAGAAAGATATGTTGGATTGTTGTTGTGTGTTCAAATCATGACCACTCATATCAAACTGGTTCATATAAACGTTTTAGTTACCTGTTCAACAATGTTATCATTTTTCACTGGAGCCATTGGACCAAAGCCCTCATATTTTCCTTGTCCACTTGATGCTGATCCAAGACCATGTGCAATACTTAGGCTCATTGGTGACTGTGCAGTTTCATTACTTGCCTTCAAACCTTGGGAGAACATTAAGGTTATTACTGCATTTCATCATAATAATAATAATAATAATAATACATATATATATATGTATACATATAGAGTAGAGAGAGAGAGAGAGAGAGAGAGAGAGAGAGAGAGAGAGAGAGAGAGAGAGAGAGAGAGAGAGAGAGAGAGAGAGAGAGAGAGAGAGAGAGAGAGAGAGAGAGAGAGAGAGAGAGAGAGAGAGAGAGAGAGATAGAGAGAGACAGGAGGGATGAAGGGAGTTAGTGATGGAGTTTGGGAAGGTATGTGATAGGAGAAAGTTGAAAGTAAATGTGGGTGAAAGTAAGGTGATGAGATGTACAAGGGGAGAGGATGGCAACAAGTTGGAAGTAAGAGTTAAAGAAGAGAGGCTGGAGGAGGTGGATAGCTTTCAGTATTTGGGGTCACATGTCGCAGGAAAGGGAGGAATGGAGGTGGAATTAAATTGCAGATTGAGAGAAGCAAGTAGATGTCTTGGGGGACTGAAAAATGTAATGAGAAATAAGCATCTGGGAATGGATGCAAAGAGGAGATTATATGAAGGGATGATTGTGCCAATGGCACTGTAAGAGGCAGAGACCTGGAATTTTAGAGAGGCATAGAAGAAAAGTTTAAATGTGTTTGAGATGAAATGTCTGAGAAGTATGGTAGGGATTACTAGGCTGGATAGAGTGAGAAATGAGGAGGTGAAAAGACATGGGAAAGAAAAGGAGATGGCAAATACAGCTGATGAAAGCGTATTGGGATGGTTTGGACACATAGAAAGAATGAGTCAAGAAACATTTGTAAAAGAGGTGTGAAAGGCAGAAGTGGATGGAGTGAACTTGAGGGGACAACCAAGGATGAGATGGATGGATGGGGTGAAAGGGACTTGAGCAAGATGGGTAAGTCTGTTGAGTACGGAAGGGAAAAAGTAAGAGATAGAGGTGAGTGGAAAATGGCTGTGTACAGATGATACTGTGATGCAAGGAGGGAAATGGGTGGGGAATGGGGGTGGTGTAATGAAGGAGTGGATAAATACGTACCAAAACAAAAACAAGAAAAGGTGTACATTAACTGCTGGTACAACAAAAATTGTAGTGAGGCAAAAGATAGAACAAAGCTTGGAAAAAATGGAAAAAAGAAAAACAAAATGGAAAAAAGAAAAACAAATGGGTAAGTGGCAGATATATATCAAACTAAGAAATGAATATGTAAAAATATGCAGGGAAGAAAAAAGAAACTATGAAAAAGACATAATAGACAAATGTAAGGATCAACCTTAATTATTCTACAGATATGTAAATGGTAAATTGAAAAATAAATAGGAAATAGTGAAACTTTGTCAAGGGAATACAAAATATATAGAGGATATAGAAATGGCTATAATTATGAACAAATATTTCAAATCTGTATTCACAAATGAAAATACACACAATTGGGATGAAGGAAAGGGAGAAAGATCCCCCAATGAAAGAAATAATTGACACAGAAGGAAATAAGAAACCAAATAACAAACCTTGATCCCAGAAAATCACATGGGCCAGACAGAATTGCAAACTGGATACTAAAAGAATGTATAGATGAACTAATGGATAAAATATATAAGATAATAGATTGTTCACTCAAAGAAGGAAAGTTACCACAAGACTGGAAAAATGCCAATATTGTGCCAATATATAAAGGGATAAGGAAGACCCAACAAACTATAGGCTGGTCTCCCTTTCAAGCACAATAGCTAAAATATGTGAAAAAGTTATCAAAAATTGATGGACTAAACATCTGGAAGAAAACAATATACTGAATTCAAAACAGTCTGGCTTTAGACAAGGAAGATCATGTGCCACAAACTGTTTTTATTCAAGGTTAATAGATATAATGCAAGAAAGGGACGGATGGGTAGATTGTGCTTTCCTAGATTTACAAAAGGCATTTGATAAAGTACCACAAAAAAAGTTATTGAGAAAAATTGAAACAACAGGAGGTGTACAAGGAAAATTATTGAAATGAATGGAAGATTTCTTGCATGGGAGAAAAATGAGGGAGGTACTTAAGAGATAAAAACTTGACCTGGGAAGAAATGATAAATGGAGTACCACAAGGTTCAGTATTAGCTCCGATAATGTTTGCTATACCGTATATATAAGTGATATGGATGAAGGTTTAAAATGTTATATGAACTTCTTTACAGATGATACAAAACTACTAAAGAAAGTAAGTACAGAAAAAGGCTGTAAATCACTACAGAGAGACCTGGACAAAATCTAGGAATAGAGCCAAAAGTGGAAAATGAACTTCAATATCATGAAATGCAGTATAATAGAGTTTGGAAAAAGTAAAAAAAAGAATATCAGGACAATATAAAATCGGTGCAAAGGAAGTAAAGAAAGATAGCTCTGAAAAGGGCCTAGGAGTAATTATCAACAAAGACATGTCCCCAGATAAGCATATAAACAAAATAGTTGGAGAAACCTACAATTTACTAAGCTCAATAAAGGTGGTTTTTAATTACTTGGATGAAGATGGTAGAATAAAATATTAATCACACTGATATGACCAAGATTGGAGGACATTGCAACACTATGGACACCCGGTACAAAAAGGAATTTAAAGAAATTAGAAAGAATCCAAAGAGCAACGACAAAGATGGCACCAACACTTTCAAAATTGACATACGAACAAAGATTGTCTAAACTGGAATAAAGAAGAGAAAAGGGAGATCTATTGGTCATTTCCAGAATCATGAAAGGCATGGAAGTCCTTGACAGAGAAGACTTATCAAAGTGCGATAAAAGAAAAACAAGAAGACATGAAAAGACACTCAAAAAGGATAGTTATATAAGAGATCTGAAATAAAAGAAATAGTATTCCACACAGAGTGGTAGATGTCTGGAACAAATTAGACAAAACAATAGTGTGTGCAAACACCATACAAGAATTTAAGAACAAACTAGATGCTGAGAGATACAAAGACGGGTCACTACAAGCATAGCTCCCCTTCCCATATAATACAACTAGGTAAATACAGCCTGAAGAGATTTCACCCAGTCTTCTCATTTTTCTGCATGAGGTGACAGAGGTGGGGGGGGGGGTCACTGATTAAATGAAGCAGCCTTGCCATGGATGTGCTGTGTCTTGCTGCATTGCTTCTGACCCAGGGCAGTGGGTGGCAGACAGGGATGACCCATCATCCATGAGGAACTAGGATGAGTGGGAGGAAAGGGTGGTGGATGGGAGTGAAATGGTGAGTGGGGACTTGCCTTTTGACTTGGCCACTGGGTACTTTGACGTTTTCCCTCTGGTAAGGGGGAAAAAGCCCTTGGTATACACAGATACACATATATATATATGAGATATTATATAGTAGGGGGGCAAGTCAAAGCACATATCCACTTCCTACACACTAAAACCCATTTTATACCCCTCCACCTCAACATACTGTGAATAACAGGTTATATCTGACCTCTGCCACACTACTCAGGTTAAGGATAGTGGTGGGATTCACCCAGTTCTTACCAGTTCACATGAACCTGTTCTTGGAATCTCATGAGTTCTACAAACCATTTATCAAAAATTGGCTTATACAGGTTATAATATATCCTAAGTGATATCTGCATGCCAATGACTTAGAGAACCTGTTGTTAAAATTTTTGAATTCCACCACTAGTTAAGGGTAATGCAGTGAGGCATAGCACTTCCACAGCAGGGTCCTACATTTGAAACTGGTTTCCCCACTCCTTCATCACATGAATAGGAGAGGCAACCAATGTTGAGATGGATGGATGGGGTTAAACGGGCATTGAGAATGAGGGGGATGTCTGTTGAAGATGGAAGGGAGAAGACAGAAGATAGGGGTGAGTGGAGAATGGTTGTGTATGGATGATACTGTGATCTATGGAACAGAGTGGGTGGGGGATGGAGGGGTTAGGATGAAATGGGTGGGAGGAGAATTATGCCTTTTGACTTTGGTTACCTCCCTTGTTAGGGGGAAAGAGCTCTTGGTGTGTGTGTGTGTATATATATATATATGTGTATGTGTATGTGTATATACAAAAAAATTCTTACCTGCAGCAATCCATTCCTCATCCTCTTGCATTACATAAGGATCGAATAGTAATGTGAGCAATTCCTGGAGAAAAAGAAAAATCCCATATTTTTACATGATGTATATGTATGAGTTAAGCTTCAGCTTAATAACAACCTTGGGACTACTGTGAATGCTGTATCCATTAAATGAGCACACTTCTCAGGCATTTCATTTCATACACATCTAAACTCTTCCTCTTTTATGCTCCATGTTTCTGCCCCATATAGTGCTGTCAGCACAATCATTCCTTCATACAATCTCCTCTTAGCATCCATTCCCAAATGTCCATTTGTCATTACACTTTTTAATCCATCAAGGCAACTTTCTTCTCTCAATCTACATTCTACCTCAACCTCCACTCCTCTCTTTCCTGCCACATTCACACCCAAGTATCTAAATCTATCCACTTCCTCTGGTCTCTCTCCCTTAATACTTACTTCCAATTTGCTGCCATCCTCCCCTTGTACTTATCACCTTGCTTTTACCCATATTTATCTTCAACTTCCTTCTTTTGCACACCTTCCCAAACTCCGTCACTAACTTCCTTAATTCCTCCTCTGATCCTGTTATACTTGCACTATCATCAGCAAACAACAACTGGCTTATCTCCCATTGTATGTGAAAGTAATCTAAGATAATATATTCAACTTCTCATGTAAAGAATAATTTGTTTTATCTACTCGTAACAAATCACAATAATTAACATTTTTACTGGCACACTTAGGTCGAGATGAAAAAATATCTGTAGTATGATGTAGATATCATTGTTTACAAACCTTATGGCATACAGGAGGCCTAGTGTAAACATGATGAAGTATTTTGTGTAAGACCACACTGCAAAAATATTAAATGTGTCTTATATACTACCCTAGCTCTTTTGAGTATCCAATGACAGCACTGCACAACCAATATGCACACAGGTACTAATGATGCACCAATATGAAAACTTCTTCAAAGAGATATTCTAGTTCAAATTGATAGCTCATAACAATGTTGTCTATCCACATATCTTGGTTATTGTTAGAGGTATTTCAAGAGTCAAGACTACTCTAAAAAAATTATGGATAACTCTCAATATTGTTGAATATTGTTTGTTTTGCCACAAGACCTTTGGGTTGGTTCACAGTTCTTGATGTCATCTGAACTAAAACCAAGAGATGGCACTGTATGCTGTATTTTAAAACAGAAATTAGTAGACGAATATTTTCTTCAAAAAGTCCCTTAATAGCATTTATGAGATACAAGCACTCCTCGTTTAACGACGACAATTGGGACCAGTGCGCCGTCGTTAACCAAATTGGTCGTTAAGCGAAAGTGTATACATATACGTACATGTACTGTATGTACAATGTCCAGCAATACATGTATCTTTATTTTTGTGTATTTTCCCTCTTCTATACAGTACATTGAAGCTTTATTTACTGTTTATTTACGGTGGTTAGGTTCCTGAAATTACCGTATATGACCAAATCCGTGTATGCTGACTTTCCATATTGAATACCGGGGTATTTTTTTAGTTTCGACCATGGGCGCAATATAGCAATAGAAAATTAATTATTAATTTTGTAAATTAAAATGTATCAACGTAATATGCAATTTTGTGGGCGGAAATGGAAGTAAAGAATACCTAGCTACAAGCAAATATGCTAATGAACGAAGTCGGTAGCATAGGATCGGGACGCCATCTCGTCGTCTGTCAATTGACGGCCTCTGTACTGCCGACTACCTCGCCAGGTATATTTTCTTGAAGGAATGTTATGGTGCGGAAATACATGCATTCCTTCAAGCTGCAAGAACTTTGTATACCCTGCAAGCTGAGTGGTTGAAAAGCCCGCCAACATCTCTCATGACGACGACGACAACGAGGACGAGCCGGATGACATTTAATTTGCAGGTAATGATTTATTAAACACAGGTTAGGTTAGTTTAGTCTAGGTTAGACGAATTTATTATCCTTTCATTTCTTCGACGTCGGCATCTATCATAACAAACATGGTGTACCATTCGTCCGACATGACTTCATTACTTACGAAATCTATTTTAGCACTTCTTTTTTATTTCCGCTCACAAAATTGCAATTACGTTGATACATTATAATTTACAAAATTAATAATTAATTTTCTATTGCTATATTGCGCCCATGGTCGAAACTAAAAATTTACCAATACCGGTATATACTGTACCCCAGGTAGTTTTTGCAGCTTGCAGGATGGTAATGTAGACCTAAGCTTCAGAACACTTTACCTCACAGCTAATATCCACCGTACAAGTTCATTTATAACATCATACAAATTTGCCTCAGCCAACTTAATTATCGTACACGACGTCGTAACTTCGGGAGATTTACGTTAAACGAATATTGGTCTGTCATAAAGCCCGTCGTTACTCCGAGTTGTCGTTAACCGAGTAGGTCGTTAAACGAGGAGTGGGTGTATTTGTTTTAAACATGGTTCTTGTAAAAATAAATAACACTACATACATAGATATACCAAAGGCTTTTCCCCCCTTACAAGGGAGGTAGCCAAAAAACAAAGGCATAAAATCCACTCCCACCCATTCCATCCCCAAATACTTCACTCCCATTTAACCCCCTCCCTCCCTCTTATCTTGGCTCCTCATGGATGATGGGTCATCTCTGCATCTCACCCACTGCCCTGGGTCAGAAGCAGTGTCACAAAACACAGCACATCCACAGCAAGGCTGCTTCATTTAATCATTGACCTGCCCTCTCCATCCCCTCATGCAGAAAAAGAGAAGACAGGGAGAAATCCCTTTGGGCTGTGTCAAATTATTTTTCACACATACTCCCTCACCCCCTATCCCCCACCCACTCCCTTCCATGCATCACAGCATCATCCATACACAACCATTCTCCATTCATCCCTATCTTGTCTTCTCCCTTCCTTCCTCAACAGACATTCCCCTCTTTCCCAATGTCCCTATCACCCCATCCATCCATCCATCTCATCCTTGGTCGCCCACTCATGTTCACTCCTTCTACTTTTGCCTTCCACATCTCTTTTACTAATCTTTCTTCACTCATTTTTTACATGTGTCCAAACCATCCCAATACTCTTTCATCAATCCTATCTCCCAACTCCCTTTCCACCCCCATTCTCCTCCTCACTTCCTTGTTTTTCACTCTATCCAGCTTAGTAACCCCTATCATACTTTTCAGGTACCTCATCTCAAACACATTCAAACTCTTCCTCTCTTATGTTCCATGTTTCTGCAAATACAGTGCTGTCAGCACAATCACTCCATACAATCTCCTCTCAGCATCCATTCCCAAATGTCTATTTCTCATTACACTTTTTAATTCCCCAAGGCATTTACTTGCTTCTATCAATCTACATTCCATCTCCACCTCCACTCCTCCCTTTCCCACCACATTCCCACCCTAGTATCTAAAACTATCCACTTTCTCCAGTCTCTCTCCTTTAATACTCACTGTTGTTGCGTGATCGCAAGTATGTGTTCCTTTGTAATAGATGTACTTTTCATGTTACCACTTGTTTCGGGTAGTTGTAGCCACGCCCTAATTTTTTCGTCTTTCTGAATTACCGATCGTATGAAATATAATATTCTCTGTTCCGTGTGTATTATTCCTTTGTTATCCTTTTATTTTAGTTAGTTAGGATATTGTTTATATTGTATATTGTACCTTATTATGTTGATAATATCTGTATGTGTATTATGTTATTCTACTCACCCTGCCTGTAATGAAATAAATAATAACGGCTTGTGAGTTAGCAACTGCGGCCCCCTCATGGTGACCGCAGTCACGAGTGAATACGCATTCGTATTCTTTCTCTCTCTAATTTCTGAACCCGTACAGAGCGGACACTTCCCGCTCCTCTATAAAATCTCTAGGTTAAGTGTGTTAGGTGGACCCTAGTGGTAACAAGTGGTCCGGGTAGGCATAAAATAAGTGTGTGTGTAGTGCTAAGTGAAATGTACATAATTTATGTTAGAACACCATAGTTTTGCCTTAACCCTGCCCTTTGAGTTATCCACCGGTCACCTAAACCTATTGACATACGTGCTTGAAGGTACTGCACAGATTTATTTGATGTGCAGTACATTGTTACCCTGCCATTTAGGCTCAATATGGTTCGTCGATGATTGGAGGTAGAATTGTTTCTCCAATTAAGATTGGGCATTAATGGGAGGCGTAACAAGTGGGGGCCTTACGACCGGGATAGTAGCCATTAGTGCATTTATATTGTTAGAACGCCTATACGGTTGTGGTTCATCGCCGAGATTTGTGGTAAGCTATTGAATTGTTACCATTATTTCATGATCTTGCGATACCAGCTAACAGTTGCATTACCATACGTGTGGCTAATCCCTATTATACGTATTTCATTAATTCAATAGGTTGCCAACTAGCTAATAAGCAACATTTTGTTATTCCTTGTCTTCCAACATCTTAGTTCAACATGTTCAACTTGGAGAACTTCGTAAAGGCGCCTTCAGCCGAAGAGGTAAGGAAGCTTAACAAACCAGAGTTAGAGATGATAGCACATCATTATCAAATAGGCGAGTGCTCCGGTTTAAATAAGAACCCCTTGAAAGACAAAATTCTTGAGTACTTAGAGGAAAATAAACTCATCCTCGCCTCACGGGAAGATGTTGGGGGTGCTAGCCCCGTAAATGATTTAGCTTTACAGGTTGAACTTAAGAAGTTGGAACTAGAAATAGAGAGACTCAAGTCTCAAAGTCATGGTATAGAAAAAACACCTAATATTCCGAAATTTAACGAGGATGAACCAGACAAGTTCTTTTCTATTTTCGAGAAGTTAGCACGTATGTACCAATGGCCATTCAGCCAGTGGACGCAGATGGTGTATGGTGCCCTCTCGGGAAAAGCTCTCGACACATTTATTGCACTTTCCGAGAGTCAGAGTAGTGATTATTATGTACTTAAATATAATATTCTACAAGCATACCAACTTGTTCCTGAAGCCTACCGGCAACAATTCAGGAAATGTAGGAAATCCAACCAGGAGACATACGTGGAGTACTTCCAACGAAAGCTCCGCTTGTTCACCCGGTGGGTGGAGAGCGAGGAGGCTCACGTAGACCTGGAGAAACTCAAAGGGTTAATATTGATGGAAGATATTAGAAATAATATCCCTCCAGATGTGCGAGCCAACTTGGATCAGCGAGGTATTCGTACCTTGGCAGAGGCTGGCCCAGCGGCCGACTATTACCATTTAACTAATCCTAGAATGCATTCCAGGTCTCACCCTACCTTGCCCCAAAGCTCCCCCCCCACTAGGGACTCCAAGCCAGTCGGACCTCCACAGGCTCCTCGACCGCCGGCTCACTCATCATCTGCTTCATCTACCTCAGGTAAGCCTATTGATAGTGAGACCAGGGAATCTACCCTCACTGGAGGCAGGAGCTATTGCAAGTATTGCAAAAGACCAGGACATCATGTTGATGAATGTTTCAAACTACAACAAAGAAAGGTTCCTCTCCAAGGGTCCCCCTCTCTCTCGATCAATGTGGCCAAGCAATCGGAAAGTTTTTTGGAGCCCTGTCTCACTGCTGTTAGCCCATCAGTTGTCCCAGATAATCCTTCCTCACCTATGTTATCAACATTTGAACCATTCTGTTCTTCTGGTTCAGTGGCCCTTAATCAAGATAGCCCACCTACATCTATCAAGCTTCTGAGAGACACAGGCTCAGCCCTATCATTAATTACAAAAGATGTGGCTGCTTTGATAAATGTATGTTATACTGGGAATTGGGTCCTTGTGAACGGTTTAACAGGCGGTCAGATATTAGGACAGGTTATGCCCAGGTAGGAGTAGTCGACAAGTTACCTGTAGAAGGAGTTTCACTTCTGATAGGAAATGACCTCGCCGGGGGCACGATGTTACCTAATGTCATAGTCTCCTCGTGTCCCTCTGCCGAGAATAATACTTCCCAATTAGAGGCAGACATTCCGGGCATATTCCCTGCATGTGCTGTTACTCGTAGCATGAGCCGCAGGGTGGAGGCAGAGATTAGCGAGCATAATGAGGATGCTCATGTTGGTGTAATTACCCCCCAACCTAGTGAGAACACCGAGGATGTTCCTACTCAGCCTGACCTTGCTGATTTAAATCTAGGTGAATTTTTTGAAACTTCTCCTCCACCCGGTGACCTTCATAATCGGTTTGATAGCGAAAACGACACTGAGGGAGACAATGTTACCACCCTGGATAGTTTCGGTTCCTCCCCAGTCACTAGGAGTAGGCTCATTTGTTTCCAAAAAGAGGACCCTGAACTAGCCAGTTGTTTCCGTAGAGCTATTAGTGAAGAGGAAGCCAAGTCTGAATCTAACTGCTATTACCTTAGCTCAGACATATTGATGCGAAAGTTCCGTCCTACTGATTCCCCTGCAAATTACCCTTGGTCTGTCCGTCACCAAATAATGGTCCCAAGCCCATTACGGAAGGAGATCCTGGGTATTGCTCATGATGGGGTAGGAGGACATTTGGGAGTTAGGAAGACTAGTGCAAAAATTCTAACTCATTTCTATTGGCCTAAAATGAAGAGAGATATTAGTTCCTACATTAGTACATGTCACCGTTGTCAGGTAGCAGGGAAACCGCACCCCAGCGTTAAACCGTTCCCTCTACAACCTATCCCTGTCATTGAGGAACCCTTTGGCAGAATTGTCATAGATTGCGTTGGTCCTCTGCCAAAGACTCCCCGAGGTAATCAGTTTCTCTTTACTATGATAGACTGTGCCACCCGTTATCCAGAAGCCATTCCCTTGCGCCGCATCACAGCCAAGAATGTGGTGAGAGCCCTTATTCATTTCTTTACACAAGTAGGCCTTCCCACAGTAGTGCAGTCGGACCAAGGATCCAATTTTACTTCCCGATTGTTTAATCAGGTAATGCAGAGTTTGGGTGTCCGGCAGTCTAGGTCTTCAGCCTATCATCCCCAATCCCAGGGGGTGGTGGAGCGATTCCATCAGACATTCAAACGCATGTTGCGCACTTATTGCTTGGAGTTTGGGAAGGATTGGGACGAGGGAGTTGATCTTCTCCTATTCACGGTTAGGGACTCTGTTCAAGAATCCTTAGGATTCTCCCCCTTTCAGCTAATTTATGGCCACGAGGTGCGAGGACCTCTCAAAGCCCTCAAAGAAAGTTGGCTGCTAGAAAATAGTGTCACACCCTTGGTATCATATGTAGTTGAGTTTAGAGAAAAATTAAAAGCTGCTGTGAGGCTGGCTAATGCCCATTTAAAATCTGCTCAGATAAAAATGAAGCAACAATTTGACAAAAAACATAAGGTAGAGCATAGGGAATTTAGGGTAGGTGATGAGGTGTTAGCGTTCTTGCCCGTGCAGACACACCCATTCCAGGCAAGGTATGATGGACCTTTCCAAATTGTAGACAGGGTAGGGGACGCCAATTACGTTGTATATACGCCAGGCAGGCGTAAGAAAAAACGTCTGGTGCATGTCAATCTACTGAAACCCTACAGAGTGAGAAAGAGTAAGGAAAGGGAGGAAAATGTTGAACCTTCCTTGTCCGCTTGTGTTGTAGTGCCTACATGTGATAATGATCAGAAAGACAACTTCCCTGAACTCCAGAGTGGCTTGTATGCTAAAGTGGACAATTCCACAATACTCTATGATCCCAGTACAAAGTTAGGCCATCTCTCTAATGACCAAGCGAGTGATATTTCTTCTCTTTTGACAGACTATAGTGTTATATTTAGTGACCATCCTCACCCCTGTTCAGCTGTAGAGCACGACATCGAAACCAACGGAGCTCGGCCCATCCGCCAACGTCCTTACCGCCTGAACGCATTCAAGAAGGAGTACGTCCGTGAGGAGGTGCAACGCCTTCAGGAGGTTGGTATCGTGGAGCCCAGTAGCAGTCCTTGGGCCTCTCCCGTGGTCTTGGTGCCGAAGCCCGATGGCTCTATGCGACTGTGTATCGACTACAGAAAGCTCAACGCAGTCACTGAGCCGGATAGCTACCCCTTGCCACGCATTGATGACGTCATTGACGAGGTTGGTCGAGCACAGTGGGTGACGAAACTGGACCTACTACAGGGCTATTACCAAGTCCGCCTGTCAGAGCGGTCGAGGGCCATCTCCGCGTTCATCACTCCCGAGGGGCTGTATCAGTTTACCGTCCTCCCCTTTGGCTTGCGGAATGCACCTGCAACCTTCCAACGCCTTATGAACATCGTAACGGCGGGGCTGGTGGGTGTCCGCTGCTACCTGGATGACCTCGTCGTCTTCAGCGACTCCTGGGGAGAACACGTGGACCGCCTAAGAGCCCTCTTTGCTGTTCTGGCAGCACACAGTTTGACAGTGAACCTCGCCAAGAGTGAGTTCGGCCATGCCCGCATCACATTCCTGGGGCATGTCGTCGGGAAAGGGGAGGTCCAACCGATTGCAGCCAAGATTACAGCCATTCTGCAGTATCCTGCCCCAAGCGACAAGAAGGGAGTGATGAGACTGTTTGGAATGGCGGGTTACTACCGTCGCTTCTGTCCCAACTTCTCCTCCATGGTGGCTCCTCTGACCGACCTCCTGAGTGCCAAGACCTCCTTCAAGTGGACCCAGGCCTGCCAGTACTCCTTCGAGAGCGTGAAGACTCTGCTGGCAAATGCTCCTGTCCTACGTGCTCCTAATCTCCAAAGGCCGTTCACCATCCACGTCGACGCCAGCGAAGTTGGTGCCGGTGCCGTGCTTCTACAAGAGGGTGAGGAGGATCGTGTGTTACATCCTGTGTGTTACTTCTCAAAGAAGTTCCTAAAGGCGCAGAGGAACTATGCCACCATCGAAAAGGAGGCGTTAGCTTTGATTATGGCTCTGGAAGCGTTTAGAGTATACGTAGGAAGCACAGTTCACCCTGTGCAAGTGTTTACAGACCATAATCCCCTGACATTTGTGGAACGAATGAAAAACACTAATCAACGCCTTCTACGGTGGGCATTGGCCTTACAGCCATTCAATTTACAGATCGCGCACATAAGTGGAAAAAATAATGTGCTGGCTGATGCCCTATCCCGAACTACCCATGTGCAAACTTAAAATGTTAGTGTGATTGACCTTGGTTAAAGTGATTCTTTGCTTACAAACCCTTGTAAGCGTATTCTTTTGGGGGAGGGGTGTTGCGTGATCGCAAGTATGTGTTCCTTTGTAATAGATGTACTTTTCATGTTACCACTTGTTTCGGGTAGTTGTAGCCACGCCCTAATTTTTTCGTCTTTCTGAATTACCGATTGTATGAAATATAATATTCTCTGTTCCGTGTGTATTATTCCTTTGTTATCCTTTTATTTTAGTTAGTTAGGATATTGTTTATATTGTATATTGTACCTTATTATGTTGATAATATCTGTATGTGTATTATGTTATTCTACTCACCCTGCCTGTAATGAAATAAATAATAACGGCTTGTGAGTTAGCAACTGCGGCCCCCTCATGGTGACCGCAGTCACGAGTGAATACGCATTCGTATTCTTTCTCTCTCTAATTTCTGAACCCGTACAGAGCGGACACTTCCCGCTCCTCTATAAAATCTCTAGGTTAAGTGTGTTAGGTGGACCCTAGTGGTAACAAGTGGTCCGGGTAGGCATAAAATAAGTGTGTGTGTAGTGCTAAGTGAAATGTACATAATTTATGTTAGAACACCATAGTTTTGCCTTAACCTTGCCCCTTGAGTTATCCACCGGTCACCTAAACCTATTGACATACGTGCTTGAAGGTACTGCACAGATTTATTTGATGTGCAGTACATTGTTACCCTGCCATTTAGGCTCAATATGGTTCGTCGATGATTGGAGGTAGAATTGTTTCTCCAATTAAGATTGGGCATTAATGGGAGGCGTAACACTGTAATAAATAACATTACAAATGAGAAAAACATTGTATGAAGGGGGTGATTGTGCTGACAGTACCATATGGGGCAGAAACATGGAACATAAGAGAAGAGAGAAATAGTTTAAAATGTGTTTGAGATGAAATGTCTGAGAAGTATGGTATGGGGTTACTTAGCTGGATAGTAAGAAATGAGGTGGTGAGGAAAAGAGTAGGGGTGGAAAGGGAATTGGGAGGTAGGGTTGATGAAAGAGTATTGGGATGGTTTAGACACATGGAGAGAATGAGTGAGGAAAGATTAGTAAAAGAAGTATGGAAGGCAGAGCTTGTTGGAGTGAACATGAAGGGGCAACCAAGGATGAGATGGATGGATGGGGTAAAAGGGGCACTGAGAAAGAGGGGGATGTCTGAGGAACAAAGGGAGAAGACAGAAGATAGAGGTGAGTGAAGAACAGTTGTGTATGGTTGATATTGTGATGTATGGAAGGGAATAATTGGGGGAAGGGAGGGAGAGGGAGTATGTGTGAATGATATTTTGATGCAGCCCGAAAGGATTTCTCCCTGTCTTCTTTTTTCCTATATGAGGGGACAGAGGGGGTGGGTTGCTGATTAAATGAAGCAACCTTGCTGTGGATGTGCCGTGTCTTGTTACATTGCTTCTGACTCAGGGCAGTGGGCAAGATAAAGGGATGATTGATGAGATAAACACCAAATGAGGATGGAGCCTTTATTTGTACGACGTTTCGCTTATTACAGCTTTTTCAAGTACAAGTTGAGATACAAATGCTTGAAAAAGCTGTAATTAGCAAAACGTCGTACAAATAAAGGCTCCGTCCTCATATGGTGTTTATCTCGTCAATCTTGTTGGCAAACTGCCACATTTAAGGATAAAGGGATGACCCATCATCCAGGAGGAGCCAAGAAAAGAAGGAGGGAGGGGTGGTGAATGGGAATGGAGTATATGGAAACAAATGGGTGGGAGTGGGTTTATGCCTTTGACTTTGGCTACCTCCCTTGTTAGGGAGAAAAAGCCATTGGTATATGTATGTGTAAACAAACTAAGATAATGTATCTAACTTGTTGTATAAACAATAATTTGTTTTGTCTTGTCATAACAAATCACCATAATTAACCTTTTTTACTGGCACACTTGGGCTGAATTGAAAAAATATCTGTAGTATTTCGTAGAAATCAGTTTATAAAAAGAACATCAGGACAATCTAGAATTGGAACAAAGGAAGTGAAGAATGTGGGATCTGAAAAAGACCTGGGAGTAATTATCTCAAATAAATAAACAAATAATAAACAAATAAACAAAACTGTGGGAGAATCCTACAACTTGCTACAATCAATAAAGGTGGCTTTTAACTATTAAGGGGGTACGCGACACCTGGGGGGGGGGGTGAATTTGGTCAAGATATGGCATTTTTCAAAACTGTGTTCAAAATGTTCGTATACCACTTAGAAATAAATCCCGACAAATAATTTTCCAGCCGCGCGCAATTTAAAGGTCCTGGGTGAGGATTAAAGGGACAGATTTAAAGGCGCAACCCACACTAGAAGGAGGCGTGCCACTTAGGACCTTCAGGCGCAGCGAATAACGTTGAAATTTGATTGAATTTACACTCGCCCAGTGTATCAACGGCCAATACGATTGTGGAGGGGAAGGGAGGAAGGTGGAGGGAGAATATTTCGCCAACTTTGTGCGAAACTAAGCGTTAGTTACCGGCTAGCTCTGAAAAGGGAAGTACGCATGTCTCATGAGCTCTCATTGCAATCTATTACTTTAGCTAGTACATATTACTCTTTAGTACAGTCATCATGGGTAGCAAAAAGAACAAAAGAACATCACAATGACAAAAAACAGCAGTTAAAGATGGCAAGCAGTCAAAGACGACTAAAGATCTCACCACCTCTCACTCCACCACCGCCCTCACCTGCACATATGTGACGGTGACAGAGGTAAAGGACAACATTAGACTAAACAATTCAAAGAGGAAGATTAAATCCAAAGAAGAAAGCAAGAGGAAAAAGATCAAGGCTATACAGGAAGAAGAAAGAAGAAGGGACATCATATGATGCTGGAGGGGGTGCCCTACCAACATAGATTGGCGAGGGGAATCTGATGAGGAAAGAGAAGGCGCCCACTACTGGAAAATAAACCTCTTTCCAATGATTTAGATACCCTGAAGACCCCCAGCAGAGAGGTTTCATATGAAGAAACCGCCAAAGGTGCAAAAAGGCAAATTACATGATGTTGTCGTCTGTGCGTCGTCACTACTGTGACATACTTATACTTTAGTTTTTCAGTATTTAAAGTACTTATAGTTAAAATATGTTAATACTTTTTCCTGTACTTACTTATTATATAATAAGAATTAAGCCATGAAAAAATCAGTCAAATTGGTGAAAAAATAAGAAAGTTACAGATATATTAATATTTCAAGTTGCCATATCTCTGTTCAATAATGTTCTACTTATTAATAATCATAAAAAATCTAATATACATTAGATTTAGATGAAACTTACAGGGAATATTACTTTTAGTAACTGCTAGGGCCGATCCTTCGAATATTTTGAATAGGATGAAAGAGTTCGGAGTAATAATGGAAACAAAGGCAAAAAAATTGTATTTTTCACGATTTTTGCCAGCCATTAAAATTGAAATGCCTGTATGCAAAAGTATAAAGGAAATTGTTCAATTACTCAATGACCGGCCCTAGGTGTGCCTACTGACTAATCATAGCCAAAATATAAAACAAATTGGTCCACGTATTATGGTGCTGTGCACTTTTAAATGTCGCTACTGGTATACGTACATGTGTACATGTGTACATGTGTACATACATCATTCTGCTTCACCTAAAATGTAGGCAATATGGATACCTATTTACCTGAGAAGTTTCAGCTCTTTACTCTAAATATTTTAGAAAATGACCTCCAGGTGTCGCGTACCCCCTTAAGACGAAGAAACGGTTAAAAAAATATCAGTCACACTAATAAGGCCTAGACTGGAGTATGCTATGGCACTATGGTCACCCAGTACCAAAAAGAATATAAAGAAAATTGAAAGAATCCAGAGAGCAACTACGTAACTGGCCCTAGCACTTCCAAATCTGTCATATGAGGAGAGACTGTCATATGATGAGAAATAAGGATGGATGAGGTGAAGGCAGTTGTAAAGATAATGAAAGCAGGTAAGGCACCTGGTCTGGATGGATGTCATGCAGAATGTCTGAAAAAGGGAGGTTCAGTGATGGTGGACTGGTTGGTGAGGTTATTTAATGTTTGCTGGAGAGAGGGTAGAGTACCGGAGGACTGGAGTAGTGCCTGTATAGTTCCTCTTTACAAGGGAAAAGGGGACAAGTGTGAATGTAGTAATTTCAGAGGGATTAGCCTGTTGAGTGTAGTAGGGGAGGATCTTAATTGAGAGGATTAGGAGAGGAACAGAAGGAGTAATTGGTGAGGAACAGTGTGGATTTAGGACGGGTAGAGGTTGTGTAGATCAGATCTTTGTGGTAAGACAGATATGTGAGAAAGCTATAGGAAAGGGGAAGGATGTTTTTTGGGCTTTTATGGATCTGGAAAAGGCTTATGATAGGGTAAACAGAAAGGCACTGTGGGAGGTTATGCAGATTTATGGGATAGGAGGAAAGCTTTTGGGAGCTGTTAAGAGTTTTTATGTGAGTAGTAGAGCATGTGTTAGGATTGGAAATGGAGAGAGTGAGTGGTTTGAAGTAAAGGTGAGACTTCGTCAAGGATGCGTTATGTCGCCCTGGCTGTTCAACTTATACATGGATGGGGTGGTGCGAGAGGTGAATGCTAGGGTAGCGAGTCAGGGATTGGAGATGGTTAAAGAAAATGGAGAAAAGTGGGAGGTGAGCCAGCTGTTGTTTGCGGACGACACTGCGCTTGTGGCAGGGTCAGAGGAGGGATTGAGGAAGCTGGTGGCAGAGTTTGGGAGAGTATGTGATAGAAGAAAGCTAAAGATAAATGTGGGTAAAAGTAAGGTGATGAGATGTACAAGGGGTGAAAGTGGCAGTAGACTGGAAGTGAACATTAAGGGAGAGCGACTGGAGGAAGTGGATAGTTTTAGATACTTGGGTGCAAGTGTAGCAGGAAAAGGTGGAGTGAAGGTGGAGGTAGAATGTAGATTGAGAGAAGCGAGTAAATGCCTTGGTGGTTTAAAGAGTGTAATGAGGAATAGACATTTGGGAATGGATGCGAAGAGGAGACTGTATGAAGGAGTGATTGTGCCAACAGCACTGTATGGGGCAGAAACGTGGAACATAAGAGAAGAAGAGAGAAGGAGTTTGAATGTGTTTGAGATGAGGTGTCTGAGAAGTATGGTGGGGGTTACTAGGCTGGATAGAGTGAGAAATGAGGAGGTGAGGAGGAGAACAGGGGTGAAAAAGGATTTGGGAGATAGGGTTGATGAAAGAATATTAGGATGGTTTGGACACATGGAAAGAATGAGTGAAGAAAGACTAGTAAAAGAGGTATGGAAGGCAGATGTGGAGGGAGTGAACATGAGGGGACGTCCTAGGATGAGGTGGATGGATGGGGTGAAGGGGGCTTTGGGGAAGAGGGGAATGTCTGTTGAGGAAGGAAGGGAGAGGACGGAAGACAGAGGTGAGTGGAGAATGGTTGTATATGGATGATGTTGTGACTGCATGAGTATGTGTGAGTAAATTTTGACGCAGCCCAAAGGGATTTCTCCCCGTCCTCGCCTTATATGCAAAGGGGGACGGAGAGGGGGGGTCGCCGATTAAATGAAGCGGCCTTGCTGTGGATGTACTGTGTCTTGCGACACTGCTTCTGACCCAGGGCGGTGGGCAGGGTGCAGGGATGACCCGTCATCCAGGAGGTGCTCAGATGAGAGGAAGGGCAGGAGGGGTGTGGAGTGTATTTAGGGATGAAATGGGTGGGAGTGTTTTTATGCCTTTCCCTTTTTTGGCTACCTCCCTTGAAAGGGGGAAAAAGCCTTGGTATATGTATGTATGTACCAACTTTGGAACAAAGAAGAGAAAGAGGCAATCTACTAACCATCTACAGAATCATGAATGGCATGGAAGTCCTTGATAGAGATGATACCTAAAAAAAAAAAAGTGTGTGCAAAAGCCACACACGAATTTAAGAGCAAACAAGACACTGCGAGATACAAAGACGGGGCACCACAAGCATAGCTCCCCTTCCTGTAAGATACAACTAGGTAAATACAAGAGGCATAGCATGGACATGATGTAATATTTTGTGTAGGAACACACTGTAAAAATATTGAATGCATCTCATATACTACCCTTACTTTTTTGAGTGTCCAATGACAGCACTGCTGAACCAATATGTACAAAGGTATCATGAATGCACCAATAGGAAAACTTCTCCAGAGAGATATTCCAGAACAAATTGATAGCTAATAACTACGTCATCTATCTGCATGTCTTGGCTGTTCTTAGCTATATTTAGGGAGTTGAGATTACTCTAAAAAACTTATGGAAAACTCTCAATATCACTGAATATTGTCTGTTTCCCCACGAGACGTTTGGGTTGGTTTGCAGCTCATGACGTCATCTGAACTAATACCAAGAGATAGCGCTGTATGCTGTGTTTTAGAATACAAATTAGTAGATGACAAATATTTTCCTCAAAAAGTCCCTCAAACAGTAGTTCTGAGATAAGATATTTATCTTAAACATGGTTTTTGTAAATATAAATAACATTACTGAAGAGAAAAAGATTCTATGACAGGGTGATTGTACCAAAAGCACTGTATGGGGCAGAAACATAGAACCTAACAGAGGAAGAGAGAAAGATTTTAAATGTGTTTGAGATGAAATGTCTGAGAAGTATAGTAGAGGTTACTAGGCTGGACTGAATGATAAACAAGGTGGTGAAGAGAAAAGTGGGTGGTGGAAAGAAAGTTGGGAGATAGGGTTGATTAAAAGTATTGGGACGGTTTGGACACATGGAAAGAATGAGTGAGGAAAGATTGGTAAAAAAGGTGTGGAAGGCAGAGGTGGAAGGACTGAACATGAGTGGATGACCAAGAATGAGATGGATAGATGGGGTAAAAGGCATTGGGAATGAGGGGAATGTCTGTTGAGGAAGGATGGGAGAAGACAGAAGATAGGGGTAAATGGAGAATGGTTGTGTATGGATGCTGGTTTGATCCATGAAAGGGAGTGGGTGGGGGATGGGGGGTGAGGGAATGTGTGAAAAATAATTTGATGCAGCCCAAAGGGATTTCTCCCCATCTTCTCTTTTTCTGCATGAAGGGATGGAGAGGGTGGGTCACTGATGAAATGAAGCAGCCTTGCTGCGGAAGTGCTGTGTTTTGCGACACTGTTTTTGACCCAGGGCGGTGGACGAGATGCAGGGATGAATAGGTGGGAGTAGATTTTATGACTTTACTTTTTGGCCACCCTCCCTTGTATGGGGGAAAAAGCCTTAGGTATAAATATGTACTTCAGCTTATATACTACAAGTTAAATACAATTAATTCAATCAATCCATTGCCCTTGGTCTCTCTTGAAGAAGACCTGTGGTCTCCTGGTATCCAGGTTACCAGCAACAGCCTCTGGGTAGGACCATAAGTCACTTAGGAAAGATATATTGAGTTGTTGTTGGGGATTATTAGATACAAACACCTTGAACCTTGCTTACCTGAATAGAAGAATTCAGGAATAACTGTGGAGTGTTGGACAAAACAGGGTCAGGAGGTCCTCCTGAACTTGCTGCTTTTCGAAGTTCTCCATCCCGCTGTCTTAGTAAAATCCTCATCTCTCGATGACCCCTACTACTTAACTGTTGTAATAATCGAACAATCTGGATAGAAAAAATTATATAAATAAGATAAACAACATAACCACTTTGAACCTAAATCTGTATCCTACGACACAGAGCATGTAAACAATTCTAATTAACACTAATCCTAATCAGACAGACCATAACAATCCTTATAACATGAACACAACTCCACCTCTGCCTTGAGGACCACGATGGAAATAAGCTTACATGCTTTTTTGTGTTATCCTCGGCAATTGCAATTGTTATTTCGAACTATGTGTTCTTGTCATTATCTGCACTTTATGTATATTGATTCTTTGCCAAATAAATTTATTATCATTATTATTATTATTATCATTATTATCAACTCAGATAAATTCTACTATGGTGTGGAGAGGCTCACATTCAATATCACAAGAGACAATTTTTATTCTGGTGCAAGGTCTTCCCTACTTGTACTTCTCCCATGTGACACTAACCTTTTGCTTTCCTGCCCAGGTGGATCCAGCCAAGCGAGTGAGTAGAAAGTCTAGTAGCTGCTGCCGATGTCCAGAAGACACTTGACTCAGTTCTGTAAGTTTATAAAACATAATAACCTTCAATTTATGTATATAAAATGCAACACATGCCAATATGCATTTTTATATACACAGATGATGGTAATAATTTTAACTGATACAGAGCTGCATGCATGTTAAGATCTGCTCTATCTATTGTCTTGGTTCTTTCTCGGAGGAGATCTGCCTCATCGTATGTGCCAATAGCCACCAAATTGGCTCATACATTATCCAAGAGAAATTTTGTATTGTTTATAATGTAAAATTAGGGACCAACAATTGGTACCTGGACAAAGTGGTCCTGAAGCCAATCATCATGGAGAACCATCTCCCTGCACCCATCTTCAAAGCCCATAAACATCCCCATCTCTATCTATAGGTGTAACCCTAAAGGACTGTCACTCAGTATACACACTGGGTTTAAGATCTATCAACTCACACAATTTTTCTACCACTGTTTCACGTAAAGAGTTCTATAGTCTGTGTGTTCAAAATTGTCAGTTTAGCATGTGGCATATGTCATGATTTACTACTAGCCATTCTGCCATATCAACATGCCTCTCTCTCTCTTATTTCCCATATATGTGTTATTTTTTCTTATATATTTCATATATAGTAAAGTAATCTGTATAGTATAATGAATATATTCTTTTAGGATTATAACAATGATTTGTATAAATTCTATGACATGCCACAGTACTTTTTCCTCACGTTGCCATGCCAAAGTGTCACAAGTGAGACACAGACTGCGAGATACAAAGGCGGGACACCACAAGCATAGCTCCCCTTCCCGCAAAATACAACTAAGTAAATACAACTAGGTAAAATACATGGAATGGTATTAGTAATCATTGTTATAATCCTTAAATAAAAGTGATACTCATTACACTATACAACATCCTTTACTATGTACTGAATACATAGAAATAAAATCGCACATAGATGGAACATAAGAGGGGCATGTGTTAAGGTTGATTTGGCACAATGTATGCCACAACCTGAACAGATTCCTTGAACCACACAGACTATAATAGCCCACGACTGTTCCTTTTTCCCTACTAACTGGCTACAAAGAAACATCCCCAACCTGCATAGCAGAATAAAAATAGCAATTCACTGTTTCTCCTAAGAAGGATCTATAGGAGAGCCTAAAGAGTATTACTGGTTACCATGGGGACAGGTTTCCAATCTAAAGACAGATGACAATAACTGAGCAGATATATCAATGAAAGGTTGTTATCATTATTGTTGTTGTTATTCATCAAGAGCAACAGACTGACTTGTTACTGTTGAGTAACTCTTAGGGGTGAGTTGACAAACCCTTCCCCACTGACCCCTGATCAGAATCCCAGGTCTCAAATTCTGCCCCTGTTAATAACAGTATTGGAAAGTCACCAGAATGTGGCCTGCCTAGAGCTCCTACTATGTACCCACTACTTGGAGCAGTCACATCAACTCTGGGGTCCTCTAAATGTTTGGAAGGGTGGATGAAGCCATTAATTTCTAAAGCCAAGTGCACAGAATAGAAGAGAATAAAGAAAGATTATTACTGGATGAAAGTATGACTTGGCCCAAGGGATTTTTTTAGCTACTTTATAAAGTAGATGAGAAGAAAGGGACTGTTGTACAATGACATGGTGGGAGTGAACCAGCTCCTGCTGTTTGGCCCTACTTTAAAAATGCTGTCTTACTGCACTGCCTTTGACCTAGGGAGTTTAGTAATGAGGTGTTGAGATAGGGACTGTTATATCAGTTTTAATGTGGATGTGTGCTTACATTCAGTCACTCTCATTATGATGAGGAAAGGGCCTTTGGTATATACTTACTATGCTGCATGGCATAATCAATTTAGTGGAAGTCTCCATAGCACAACTTACTTAAGACTTCTTCATGTAGATATCCAGGAACAGGAGCATCATTGTCAGTTGTGGCCTTCATCAGCATTGGATACTGGAATAGATAGATAATATAGTTCAACAAAGGGATTACTTCCTTAAATACTGAATAGTACTCGCTGGCCAGCTCAACCCATCGCCAACTCAGCCCATTAGCTGCTTGAGATGCTTGCCAGACAACTTGGCCCATTGGCTGTTTGAGATGCCATCTTTGTTTTGATAGATGCAGAGGTTGAAGAAATTAAAGTATGATAAATTCGTCTACTCTAACCTAACCTTACCATGGTGGGCCGAGTTGGCCAAGTAGATGGGCAGAGTTGGCCAATTAGATGGGCCTAGTTGGTGATGGGGCAAAATGACCCCATATCCCAGAGAGAGAGAAAGAGAGAGAGAGAGAGAGAGAGAGAGAGAGAGAGAGAGAGAGAGAGAGAGAGAGAGAGAGAGAGAGAGCAAGAAAAAAAAAAGTAGAGTTAGTCATGGTCGGCTGAGGTGGTGGGCCGACTTAGTTGAGTATGTGGGGCCAAATTCACCCTATTACACCTAAATAATTTGCCCAGTAACGTTTCAGACAATTTAGTTAATATTAGTAATTTTCAAGGATAAATAATTTCTTTTGAGAATGAAAAAAACAGTTCATAAATAAATAGCAAGCGATGGACAAATACATTGGATCTAAAATTTAGAACAACTGCTATCACACATTTCTAACAACACGCTGATATTATTTCCTTGGAAAAGATACCCTATTAAGAGCAAGAATTTTTTTTTGAGGGATTACTGTTTGAAATCCTATGAATGCCTAAACTAAACCTGTTAAAACTTAATTTTAAGAAAGAACTACCACACCATGAGCAATATTGTTGTCTGTTAGTTAGAAAGTTTATGAAACAAGTAAACAAATATCAATATATCATCAGAACTAAGTAGTTAAATTGTATTCACATGAAATGGGCTTTTTGATCAGCTAAGAATTCTAATTTGGAGATATACATCTGCAACATTACAGTAATTATGTTGACTATGACAACTTATGGATATTGATATTCGGATTAAGCGATTATCATTATGATTATCCGATTAGGATCCATGACCACGGTATGATGATACATTTAACATTAAAATTTAAATATTTGGACTGGCAACCTATTTATGACCGAGACGTGTGGGGAAATTGTTATCCACTACATCAAAATCGTACTCTTTTTTTTTACTTTGCATTATGATTATCCAAAACTAAATGTGTTGTCTATAGAGAAAGGCCAAATACGGCAAAATGGATGTATACAATAACAATTATTATTGTAACTCCTAGTTGCACTGCCTATCACAAGTAACTATTAATCTTCATTAGGAATCCATAACATGTATTATTAATTAATAAGCTCACGTATGTTGTAAAGTCTATTGTTATTTTGGCATCCTGTATGAAATTCATTGTAAATACTGTTTCTTAGCAATCTCTAACAACGTTTAAGTTTTTGGCATTGGCACTACAATGTTTACAATAACAAAGTTGTAGGTCTTGAAACAAAATATATCTATATTTTGATATAGGGATAAATAAAATATTTATTATTTAACTTAAAATTATCAATATATGAAAAAGTCTTTTTTGAGAGGTAACAAAGACTTATATGAATAGATTGACATGTAAATATTGGTGAATCTAACGTCAAAGTTTACAATTTCACCGTATGTTTTCTAAAGTATTCTCTCAGAAATAATATAATTATTTTTTAAGTATTTCCTAGTTTATATATTTAATTTAAAACTTATATAATTATCATAATCAATTCTATTATACAAATTACTTTGATTTTCATCATGATGACAGATTTTAATAGTTTGTAAAAGAAGGATGTTCTTTTAGAAACGCATGAAGCTCTCCCCAGGGAAGGAAGCAAGGCGGTCAGAGAGTACACACGGACTCACAATTCTGGGTCGCAGGTGTTATAATTTATAACAAACAAAATGGAAAACGGGGGGGCTGGACGTGGTCGTGGGCGCGGGCGTGGTAGTGTAGGTGGTGAAGCAGAAGATCGTGCAGATTTAAGGAGGCCGCTTGTTGCGCCTCCAGGAGTGACACCCCGTGCAGCCGCCGATGGTTCTGTCACCTCACCTCCAGTTTCTAGCTGTCCAACACCAAATGCTACAAACATCACCAGTCCGACCACAGGTACAGTCTTAGAATACAATTTTCATAGCAGGGTGCAGTTTTGATATGGAAGGTATTAGATTGTAATCATGACTTCCCAACAAACCATGAAATAAAAACAATCAGCAGTATGTACTAATATCCATTTTCCATGTGATCAGAAAACCTCATATACTTTATATTATGCCTTATTTTCGGCTTTTGTACGTAATATAATTTTCTTTATTGATAAGTAGTAAACATTCTCATGGGTAATCTGTATTGAATTTCTAGTTCTGTGTTTGTTTACTTATATTTTTGTACTTTGTATTGTTACTTGTATGTTTCTTCCATCAAGAATCACTGTATCTATCTGTTGTAGGCCAATCCTTATGCATGTGTTTTTATTATAAAGTATCACTCCATATTTCAGAGTTTGTGTTGTTTACCATTATAAGTTCTTAATTATTACTTCTCGCAAATAGAATTGATTTGGGCATTGGCTAATCAGTTGTTTTTTTTATTTGAATAGTAACAGTTTGTTGATCAAATATTTCAGATCCCCAGATCTTTATTATTGTGAGAGTGAGAAGGCATATTTTGTAAATGAGTCAGTAAAATTCCAGAATCATGCAAGCACTATTTAACATTAAACTTATGTTGTCCAGTAGCTTATAATGTAACATAACCTAATGTAATCATTCTATAGAAGAATTAGATCTTTCAAATGCAAAAAAGAAAGAAGTGAAAAATATGTTACTGGAAAATAACCAAATTCATGATTTTACTGGCAATCGGTAAAGTGGGTACCATGCTGTGGACGTAAAATTGAATGTAATCCTTATGAATTTGCCAAGTATAAGAATAGTGATAACAAAACTAGATAGAAAAAAATACCGTGCATATTGCTAAGTAACATTCCATTATGGGCAAGGCAGTATGGCCACTTCAGCATAACCAACTGCGGGCCAAGTGCTCTTTAGTGAGTGCGACCTCCCCATTTTTTCCGAAGTTCATTGAGCATGAAAATTGTTATGCATAATAAACTAAGGAACATGAGTGTTGTACATAGTATTACTAGAAGTTTTGTTTCATTCTATCACGTTGCAGCATTTATTTATTACACTGTTGAAAGATGTGAAGGAAATTAGGTCTTTTAGGTAGAGGAGCACTACTTTGGGAATAATACAAAATTTGCAACAGGTCTGTTTTCATTAAAATATGAAAAATAAATAATGATAATGATAATCACATAAAGAACCAGTTGAATAGTATAATTGGGTTGTACAAATGTAGAAAGTTTTAAATTTTGAAGCCTAGCCAATAATTTCATTTTAATCATTTTCACTGTAATAATATAGAAATTAATAATGAAAAAATCCACATAAGAAATTGGTCATACAAATCTAGGAAGGTAAGTTTGTAAAAACCCAAGCCAATAAATGGATCATTAAAATGTTGAAAATGAAAATTAAGTAGAACAGATAAATGCATAAGAATACTAAATTGATTGTAAAAATATAAAAATAACTTTTTTTATCCAGTCAATAGATAGACTTTAGAAGTGAAAGAAAGTGAAAAGTTTCCTAACTAGTACACTAACTACAAAATTCATTGAATTGCAAGAAAAAAAGTCAAGCTAATAATCGGAGCTGGATTTACTTACTAGTGGGCCATGGGCCTAATTCATTAATTGGTCCCCACACTTATAGAAATACAGCATGTTTCAATATCCAGTATATATATATATATATATATCCACTATAAAGTAATGTTGTAGCACATTGATAAAATAAACTTTTTATCCCACAGTCGGAGAAAAGAAGACACTAATGTCGAACGTTCTGTATATTTCAATCACACTAATGTCGAACGTTCTGTATATTTCAATCACTAACTGTGACCCTCTTCAGCAGAATGAATACATAGTGGAAGGCATATGCTAATATACAAAAATGTGAGGTGAGAAAAGGAACAAGCTCAGGTTACGTGACTGATGCACCGCAGGTCGCGTGGGGTTTTGTGACCTTGGAGTACATGAGGTAGCACATGGCTGACTGCTGAGGTAGTGATGCAGTCAGGTGACCACTGGCCATTTGATATATTAAAATTAGGTAAAAAAATTATAAGGGAAGACTCAATTATTTTCCTTTTAAAGCTACATGTTGATCTATAGATTATTTCAGCATCTTCCCAATTCATGCGGTGATCTTTATTGGCAATGTGCTGAAATACCGCGGAATTCAATTGACCATATCTAACAGAATTTTTATGTTCTTTAATTCTGGTTGCCAGATCTCTTCCAGTTTGTCCCCAATAGACAGAATCACAATCTAAGCATGGCAACTTATATACACCTGGGTTAATGTCACTTGATGGTCTACGGTGTACATTAACTATTTTCCTAAACAGTGTATTAGGATAATTGAAGATGACATTGATGTTTTCTTTAGGTAATGATTGGGACATTTCATTTATGGAATCATTATAGGGTAATTTTATACATTTATTATCCCATTTGTGTTTGTTAGTAGAGTGGGGAGTAGATTTGTGGAAACTTATTTTAGCCTTGCTAAGGGCTTTTTGCATAAACCAATCCGGGTATCCTAATCTTGTAAGTTGTTTTCTTATGGTTGATATTTCTGTATCTAAATATTGTGAGCTGCAAATTCTTAGTGCTCGTAAAAATAGGCCCGAAGCAACACTGTTTTATATTGTCCGAATGGTAGCTGAAAAAGTGCAAGTAACTCCCAGTGTGGGTAGGTTTTCTATAAACTGTAAATGACAAGCAATTCTGATTTCTTATTATTAAAATGTCTAGAAAAGGCAATTTATTATCTACTTCCCATTCTACTTTAAATTTTATGTTGTTGGCCAAATTATTAAGTTTGTCAAAGAATTCTTTAAAAGAACCCCATTCATCGTTCCATATATATATATTTCTTAATATTATTTTATTTATTTATTTATTTATTTTTTTCTAACCATTCTTGCATGACAAATTAGTTTCAATGGGCCCCCAGTTACCTGTGGGCCATAGGCCAATGGCCTACTATGCCTGCTAGTAAATGCAGCCATGGAGGGAATCAATTAATCTGTTACACCAAGTCCCTTGCAAGAGACCCATGGATTCCAGATAACTGACAATGGCCACCAGATAGTCCCAAAAGTCTTTCAGTTGTTTGGTGACTGGGTGTGTAACAATTTGATACTTTGTTAGAGTTTATTATGTTAGTACTTGTAAAATTAGGGTGGTGGCCTGAAGGTGGTCATGTCCGTGTGGTTCTTCCTTGTTGTGGTATATGTTTAGATCATCTGCAAGAGAGACCAGGGGGCAATAGATTTATTGATACATACTTATATTACTATAGAAACTATGGTCACCTATTATGTTTCTGAATTTTTATTTTTCTTCTTGATATACAAGGCACTTTATACCATTGTCCCTGTGCATGGGATGACAAGGTCAGTTCTTTGCCACCTATTTTCAAGCTTTGTCAGCTTCCTCATTTTTATTTGGAGGTGCAGTCCCAAGGGGCTGACACAGTCTCTGAACTGTGCCCAACATCATAATTGAATTTCAGCTATTTCTTCCATCTATAAACACAAGGAAAGTTGAGCTGCTGGCGTCTCTTCTTTCAGTTCTTCAATACGAGCCAAATTCTCGCATGCAGCTTTAGCTGCCTGATGTACGATGATGCATCACAATACTCGCATTATAAAATATAAAGGTATCTTTATTATTCATTCTCTTTCACTCTGAATGTTAATAACTGCAGAAAATGTGATCAGGTTAGTTAACAAAATATCAGGGTCACTCAGCTACAACTACAAAATAATTATAATCAAGACGCCGAATCCGGCATCCTCAAATTAAATAGATTTAATTTGGAAGTGGGTAGAAACAACTTTACCAACCATGTAGTTAATGAATGGAATAAACCTCCTGCAGAGGCAGTGCAATGTAGTTCAGTTCAAAGCTTTAAGATTCTTTTAGATAAACACCTAAGCAAGATGCTGTAATGCCTGCCATTTATTTTATATTATTTGTTTGTTATTATTTGTCTGTTTATTATTGTTTGCTTGATTTTTATTCATTATTAGTTATGTCTATTGTTATTTACTATTTACCTGTTTGTTTATTATCTAACTATACCCATGCATTTATTTATTTTACTTATTATTATTTCTGTTATTATGATTTTTATATATTTATCATTATCATTTTTTTCTCTAACCTAGTTATGGACCAAAAGGTCTTGTGTCGACATTCTCTGCCTTTGTAATCCTTTGTAATATACCCACTCGTTCCTCATGACACCTATGTAGGCGTCATCATATCAAAGGGGTTAAGGAAGTCATCCAATACAACTGGGTTACATTAAGATTAACCAGTTGTAAGTTGATTTTATATATATATATATATATATATATATATATTTATATATATATATATATATACATTTATATATATATATATATATATATATATATATATATCAGGATCAGAGGAGGGATTGAGGAAGTTAGTGACAGAGTTTGAGAAGGTGTGTGAAAGAAGGAAGCTGAAGATAAATGTGGGCAAAAGTAAGGTGATGAGATGTAAAGGGGGAGAGTGACAGTAGGCTGGAAGTGAGCATTAAGGGTGAGAAACTGGAGGAAGTGGATAGTTTCAGGTACTTGGGTGTGAATGTGACAGGAAAGGGAGGAGTGGGGGTGGAGGTAGAATATAGATTGAGAGAAGCGAGTAAATGCCTTGGTGGATTAAAAAGTGTAATGAGAAATAGACATCTGGGAATGGATGCTAAGAGGAGGTTATATGAAGGAGTGATTGTGCCAACAGCAATGTACGGGGCAGGAACATGGAGCATGAGAGAGGAAGAGAGAAAGAGTTTAAATGTGTTTGAGATGAAATGTCTGAGAAGTATGATAGGGGTTACTAGACTAGATAGAGTGAGAAATGAGGACATGAGGGGGAGAACAGGGGTGGAAAGGGAGCTGGGAGATAGGGTTGATGAAAGAGTATTAGGATGATTTGGACACATGGAAAGAATGAGTGAAGAAAGATTAGTAAAAGAAGTGTGAAAGGTGGAGGTGGAAGGAGTGACTATGAGGGGGTGTCCTAGGATGAGATGGATGGATGGGGTGAAAGGGGCTTTATAAAAGAGAGGAATGTCTGTAGAGGAAGGATGGGAGAGGACAGAAGATAGGGATGAATGGAGAAGGGTTGTGTATAGATGAGGCTGTGATGCATGAGGGGGAGTGGGGGGGGTGAGGAAGTATGTATGAGAAAAAAAGTTGACGCAGCCTGAAGGGATTTCTCCCTGTCTTCTCCTTTCCTGCATGAGGGGATTGAGAAGGGGGGTCGCCGAATTTATGAAGTGGACTTGCAGAGGATGTGTTGTCTTGCAACACTGCTTCTGACCCAGGACAGTGGACAGGATGCAGGGATGACCCGTCATCCAGGAGGTGCCAAGATAGGAGGGTGGAGGGGAGTGGAATATATGGGAAATGAAATGGGTGGGAGTATTTTCTATGTTTTTTTCTTTTTGGTCCCCCCCATGTAAGGGGGGGAAAAACCTTTGGTATATGTATGTATGTATATATATATATACTTGCATACATACATATACACTTGTATTGATAGTTTGATTAGATAGCTCTGCCTGTGGGATACAATCTCTTTTTTTCTGAATAATCACTCTTATATCTTTTGCTGCTGAATGAATGGAACCTGGTCTATGGTGTATTCTTGCCAATTTAATTCTTTTTTGTAGTTTATAAATATTTTCTGTGGAGGAAGGACAGAAGAAGACAGAAGACAGGGGTGAATGGAGAATGGTTGTGTATGCATGGTGCTGTGATGCATGAAACGGAGTGGGTGGGGGATGGGGGTGAGGGAGTATGTGTGAAAAATAAATTGATGCAGCCTGAAGGGATTTCTCCCCTTCTCCATTTCTGAATTAGGGTACAGAGAGGGGGGGCACCGATTTAATGAATTCCTTGCTGCGGATATGCTACACTGCTTCTGACCCAGGGCAGTGGGCGAGATACAGGGATGACTCTTCGTCCAGGAGGAACCAAGATAAGAGGGAGGTGAAATAACTTTCCAACTTAAACATAATAAATTCCAGCAACCACACCACTTTAGCATAACTAACAAACAACTTCCCATGACATAGCAATACTCTCCCTCCACACAAATAACACGGCAAACTCTACACGACCTCCCTTCAGGCCACCTCCCAATCAATATAACCACAGAACTGGATGACAAATAAAACCTATAATGTATACAAGAAAATATTCATACATACATATACCAAAGGCCTTTTCCCCCTTACAAGGGAGACAGCCAAAAAACAAAAGGATGGGAGTGAAGTATGTGGGGATGGAATGAATGGGAGTGGATTTTATCCTTTTGTTTTTTGGCTGTCTCCCTTGTAAGGGGGAAAAGGCCTTTGGTATATGTATGTATGAATATTTTCTTGTATACATTATAGGTTTTATTTGTCATCCAGTTCTGTGGTTATATTGATTGGGAGGTGGCCTGAAGGGAGGTCGTGTAGAGTTTGCCGTGTTATTTGTGTGGAGGGAGAGTATTGCTATGTCATGGAAAGTTGTTTGTTAGTTATGCTAAAGTGGTGTGGTTGCTGGAATTTATTATGTTTAAGTTGGAAAGTTATTTCACCTCCTCGTTGGCCCACTGTTGGTGTGTTTAACCAAATTGGGTGATGTGTTCATGTCACCAACCAGTATGTTGTTCATAAGTTAGAGGTGGGAGTTTAGGGTTGTATCCCTGGAGGGCAGATGTGGTGGGTGGTTTGTTGATTTTTGTAATGTTGTAAGCTGTTTTCTTTATCTGTGATAGGATTGTGATTATTTCTGTTGTGTTGTCTGTCAGCCTTGCTGTGTCATGCTGCATTGCTTCTGACCCAGGGCAATGGGAGAGATGCAGGGATGATCCCTCATCCAGGAGGAGCCAAGATTAGAGGGAGGGAGGGATGGGAGTGGAATGGGTGGAAGTGGAGTTATGCCTTTTGACTTGGTATATGTATGTATGACTTGACATTGATTAGTTTAGGTCTTTTTTTTTTAGGCAGTGCTGGTGTATATTAATGTTATGAGTCCATTTTTATGTTGTCTTCCCTAGCAGTTGTGTATTCAAAGAATATGATTAATTTAGCAAGGCCTTTCAGCTGAAGCTGGTTTACCTCCATCACTGACTGTCAGGTCTTGCTGTGGAAGCCTTGTGCCTTCTTTCATTGCTATTAATCCAAGCAGTGTGGCAGGGACTTGGGTCTTTGTAATAACAGTAATAATTGATGCCTCAAGTTTCCCTGACTGGAAACCTGGAGTATCTTTGGCACCGTTCCCCAGGTCCTACTTAGGTGATGACACACTATCATGCTACTTGCTTTTGCCGCTTTGAGTAGAAATGACCTCAGTTACAATCTTTTTTTTTTTTTTTTAGATATCCAAATGTTAAATCACTCTTTCATCTTATAGTGAGAAGTTGAATGAAGAACTAAGAGTTCAATCTATACAAATATTACGCACATTGTTGAAATGTTCTTACAGAAGTCTAGAATATTGTAACCAAAGTTGTTTCTACTCAAAGTAGCAAAAATAAGTAGCATGCTGACTTAGTGTGCCACCACCTTTAGACCTCTCTTGGAAGAAACATTTGAGTGTTATTGTAGTATGGGACTGTTCCTATGTCACCAGCTTCTGTGAATGGAATGGCAGAGAGGAAATGCTTCCAAGAACCACAACTATCTTTTTCTCTTTCAGAAAACAAGCCACCACCCAAGAAGACCTTCACACTCTCTGCAGATGCCCCTGAATTTGTACCCAGAGCTTTCGTCCCAGCAGCCCCACAACCACAACAGCAACAGTTTCCACAGATATCACAACAAATGGGGGTTAGTATTAAGAAGGGGAATGGTAATTAATTTTTTATGATCATTACACTGATAAAGACCATGCTTTAGTATAATGCAGATGCATGTACATATTTAAAATGCAATTTAAAGCTATCTCATGCAAGATGGCTGCATGAATACTTTATTTCTTCCAGAGGTGGGTGGTCCGATTTGGAAAGTCCAATTATCCGGGCGTTATTAAAAAAATTGAGGTCGTATATGTGTGTGTGTGTGTGTATATATATATATATAAATAAATAGTTGTATTTTACAGGAAGGGAGCTATGCTTGTAGTGACCCGCTTTTGTATCTTTCCACATCCAGTTTGTTCCAGATATCTATCATTCTGTGTGGGAAGCTATTCTTTTTCAGATCTCTTCTGTAACTGTCCTTAAGTTTCTTCTCATGTCCTCTTATTTTTCTTGTCCCACTTTAGTAAGTCATCTCTGTCAAGAATTTCCATCCCTTTCATAATTCTGTAGCTGGTTAGCAAATCATCTCTTTCGCTTCTTTGTTCCAGGGTTGGTAGATTTAGTTTATCCAATCTTTGTGTATATATATATGTATTTACCTAGTTGTATTATACAGGAAGGGAGCTATGCTCGTGGTGATCCGACTTTGTATCTTTCAGCATCAAGTTTTTTCTTAAAATCTTGAAGTGTTTGCACATACTGTTTCTTTACTAGTAGAAATTACTTCAGTTACAATCTTTTGTTTTTTAAATTTCCAAATGTCAAATTACTCTTGTCATATAGTGAGAAGCTGAATGTGTGTATTTACTTAGTTGTATTATATGGGAAGGGAGCTATGCTCATGGTGACCCGTCTTTGTATCTCAGCACCAAGTGTTTTCTTAAAATCTTGAATAGTGTTTACACACTGTTTCTTTGTCCAATTTGTTCCAGGTATCTATCACTTTTTTGACAGATCTCTTCTGTAATTATCTTTTTTAGTTTCTTTTCATGTCCTCTTGTTTTTCCGTTGTCCCATTTCAATAAGTCACTCTTATCTAAGATTTCCATTCCCTTCATAATTCTATAGATAGTAAGTCTCCTCTTTCCCTTCTTTGTTTCAGAGTTGGTAATTCTAATTTGGACAGTCTTTGTTCATATGTCACCTTGGAAGGAGTTGGTGCCAGTTTTGTTATTGCTCTTTGTGTTCTTTCTAACTTCTTTATATTCTTTTTGGTACTGGGTGTCAATAGTTTTGCTGCGTACTCGAGTTTTGGTCTTATTAGTGTAGTTAATTTTTTTTATCATTTTCTCATCCAAATAGGCAAATGCTACTTTTATTGACCTTGATAAATTATAGGTTTCTCCGACTATTTTACTAATATGCTTATCCGGTGTCATGTCTTTGCTGATCATCACTCCAAGGTCTTTTTCTGAGTTTGCTTTTTTGACCTCTTTTTCACCAATTTTATAATCTCTTGATATTCTGTTTTTACTTTTTCCAAATTCCATTATACTACATTTCTTTATATTGAATTTCACTTCCCACTTTTGAGTCCATTTCCAGACCTTATCCAAGTCTTGTTGTAATGAGTTGTAATTCTCCTCCGTTTTTACTTTCTTTAGTATTTTTGCATTGTCTGCAAAGAAATTCATATAACACACTACTCCTTCGTCCATGTCATTTATGCAAACATGATCGAGGCCAGTACTGATCCCTGTGGGACACCACTTGTCATTTCTTCCCAATTTGAGAATTTGTCTCTAATTACTATCATTTTCCTCCCAGTCAGGAAGTCTTTCATCCATTCCAATAATTTTCCTCTGATGCCACCTATTGATTATATCTTCCTTATTAGTTTATTGCGTGGTACCTTATCAAATGCCTTTTGTAGGTCCAGAAAGGCACAGTCTGCCTAACCATCTCTCTCTTGTATTATGTCTATTAATCTTGAGTAGAAGCAGATCATGTTTGTTGTACATGGTCTTCCTTTTCTGAATCCAAATTGATTTGGATTCAGTATAGTTTTTTTCTTCCAAATGTTTAACCCATCTATTTTTGATGACCTTTTCGCAAATTTTTGCTACTGTGCTTGTCAGGGAAACCGGTCTGTAATTTGATGGGTCTTCCTTGTTTTCTCCCTTATAAATCGGTACAATGTTTGCCTTCTTCCAGTCCTGTGGCACTTTTCCTTCTTTAAGTGAGAATTTAATTATATTGTATATTTTGTCTGTTAATTCTTCCATGCATTCTTTCAGTATCCAATTTGCAATTCCGTCTGGACCATGTGATTTTTTGACATCAAGGGTTTTGATTTGGTCACTGATTTCCTTTTGTGTTACAGTTATTTCTTTCATTGTAGGGAATCTCTCTCTATTTCCTCACAGTTTAGGTGAATTTTCTTTTGTGAATACCGATTTGAAATGGTTGTTCATAATTTCAGCCATTTCCAGTTTTTCTGTATATTCATGTTTACCTTGGCACAGTTTTTCTATTTCTTGTTTGTTCTTCAGTTTGCCATTTGCATACCTGTAAAATAGTTTGGGTTCTTGCATTTTTCTATTATTTTCATTTTCATAGTTTCTCTTTTCATCTCTGCGTATTTTTACATACTCATTTCTTAGTTTGATGTACATTTGCCATTTGCTTGTTTTCTTGTCTCTTCCATTTCTTCCAAGCTTTGTCTCTTTTATCTTTAGCCTCACTACACCTTTTGTTGGACCAGCTTTTTATATATGTTCTTTCCATTTTTTGTTGTGGTATGTATTTATTTACTCCATTGTAAATTTCTGATAGTATATTCCATTTCTCTTCCATCCCTGTTTCTTCATTTAGGAATTTTTCCTAGTTCGCGTTGCAATTTTTTTTATTTGAGTTTCTCAAAATTTGTGTACATTGATCTTCCTATTCTCTGTTTATCCTTTCTGTTTGATCCACTTGCTCTTTCCTATCAAAGTTTTGTAATAAATTTTATTGTGTGTGTGTATTTACCTAGTTGTAATGTATAGGAAGGGGAGGTATGCTCATATCTCTCAGCATCTAGTTTGTTCTTAAATTCTTGTATAGTTTTTGCACACACTATTGTTTCGTCCAGTTTGTTCCAGACATCCACCACTCTGTGCGGAAAACTTTATACCATAGATTACAATGCATCGTTTTTTATCCACTGTGTCCCTAACCAAATTTCCTTTCTCCTTAATTACTTTAATTACTGTTTCCTTAGCATTTTCCTTGACTTGTTGCTCCACTATTCTATAATTTTTTACTTTCCTGTTCTTCCACTGTTTCTTTATTTCTTTGAAATAATTTTCTTTGATCTTCTCCACTTTCTTGGTGACTGCTTGTATTTGATCCTTCATGTCTTTCTTTAATGCCTCATTTTTATTTATATCTTCATTTTTCAATACCAAAAGGCTCTTTCCCCCTTGTAAGTGGGGTAGACAATTTTTCACAGCCCTAAATAATTTAATTTTTCTACTTATGTTCTTTCAGCTAGGGGGGAACAATTTTTGGTACAATTCTTATTGAGTTTCCTCTTTTTTTGTTTGTTTGTTTACCTGATTGGAAAGGCACCTTGCTTGTGTTGTGTTTTATTTATCTAATTGTAGTATACAGAGAGGTAATGCTCATTGGGTCCCATCTCTTAGACTCCAATTTATCATAACCTAGCCTCAAATTGGTGGGATTTGAATCAATGACTCAGCGTCTGCCCATGGACAGAGCTTGAAGCCTTGATACACTCAGCTACCCATAGAATCTGTGTATGTGTCTGTGTAAAGTGGCCCTTGGATGCACGAGGAATATTTGTGTAGCAGGGAAGAGAGAGTGCAAAGATAGGGTGATATGGATTGAAGGGATGTTTGGCTCATGTCTATTTATTTATTTTATTTTATTGGACACATGGAAAGAATGAGTGAAGGAAGACTAGTAAAAGAGGTATGGAAGGCAGATGTGGAGGGAGTGAACATGAGGGGACATCCTAGGATGAGGTGGATGGATGGGGTGAAAGGGGCTTTGGGGAAGAGAGGAATGTCTGTTGAGGAAGGATGGAAGAGGACAGAAGACAGAGGTGAATGGAGAATGGTTGTATATGGATGATGTTGTGATGCATGAGGTGGAATGGGCAGGGGATGGGGGGGTGAGGTAGTATGTGTGAGCAAAATTTGACGCAGCCCGAAGGGATTTCTCCCCGTCTTCTCCTTTTACGCATGGGGGAACGGAGAGGGGGGGGTCGCCGATTTAATGAAGCGGACTTGCTGTGGATGTGCTGTGTCTTGCGACACTGCTTCTGACCCAGGGCAGTGGACAAGGTGCAGGGATGACCCGTCATCCAGGAGGTGCTAAGATGAGAGGGAGGGTGGAGGGGTGTGGAGTGTATTCAGGGATGGAATGGGTGGGAATGATTTTATGCCTTTTCCTTTTTGGCTACCTCCCTTGTAAGGGGGAAAAAGCCTTGGTGTATGTATGTATTTTTCAATCTTTCATTTTCTCCCTCGATCCTGTTTAGTTTGGTTTTTCTATTTCTCATTATATTTTTAAACCTGGGTTCTTTATCTATTTCTGTCCCTCTATACATAATTCCACCCTCTCTGTCAAAACTGGAAAATTTATTTTTTTCAAACCTTTAGTACGTCTTTGGGGTTTCGTTTAGGCATGTCCTTTTGGGGATCACCCCCAGTGGTGATTCCACCCTACTTACATCCAGGCATCTCTTCATTGGTTCTTTATTATTCCTTAAGTTGCCGTTATTTTCTTACAATTTTAGAGTAATTGACCAGGAAAAAAAATAAAGACATAAAGACAGTTACATTTTTTGGTTACTCATATACACTTCTCCCATCCCGCTTTTTTAGTAAACACAACTAGGGCTGGTTTCAAATTTGTCTGTCAACGAAGAGCTGCTTAGTGCTTTGGAGCTTCTTTTCATACGTCCTACTTCAACTGCTTCTGGAATATGTGTGTGTGTGTATGTGCAACCTAGTATCTTACAGGAAGGGGAGCTATGCTTGTGGTGTCCCATCTCTGTATCTCGCAGTATCTAAATTGTTCTTAAATTCGTGTAAGGTTTTTGCACACACTATCATTTTGTCAAATTTGTTCCATACATCTACCACTCTATGGGGAAAGCTGTTCTTTTTCAGGTCTCTTCTATAATGGTCCTTTTTGAGTTTCTTTCCATGTCCTCTTGTATTTCTCGTATCCCAATTTAGTAAGTCTTCTCTATCAAGGACTTCTGTACTTGTCATGATTCTGTAGATGGTCAACAAGTCTCCTCATTCTCTTCTTTGTTCCAGAGTCAGTAAATCTTGTTTTGACAGTTCTGAAAGCATGGGGGCCATCTTCGTAGTTACTCTTTGGATTCTTTCAATTTTCCTCGTATTCTTTTTGGTACTGGGTGACCATATTGTCACTGCATACTCCAGTTTTGGTCTTATCAGTGTGACTAGTATTTTCTTCATCCAGGTAAGGAAATGCTACTTTTATTGACCCAGCAATTTGTAGGTTTCTCTGACAATTTTGTTTATCTGTTTATAAGGGGACATGTCCTTTGTGATGATTACTCACAGGTCTTTTAATCCCACTTTCTTTACATCCTTTTCACTAATTTTATATTGTCCTGATATCCTGTTTTTTTACTTTTTCCAAATTCCACTATACTACATTTCTTGATGTTGAAGTCCACTTCCCACTTCTGACTCCATTCCCAATTTTTGTTCAGATCTCTCTGCAGTAACTCAGTCTAATTCAGTGCTCACTTTTCTTAACAATTTTGCATCATCAGCAAAGAAGCTCATGTAACTGTCCACACCCTCCATGTTATTCACATGAATAGCAAACATTATTGGAGCCAGTACTAATCCCTGTGGAACTTTGCTAATCACCTCTTCCCAAGTTGAACCTTTATTTCTGAGCACTACTCATTTTTCTTCCATGCAGAAAATCATCCATCCATTCCAGTAGTTTACTTTGTACCCCTCCTATTGATTTCAGTTTTCCTAATATTTTTCTATGTGGCACTTTATCAAAAGCTTTTTGTAGATCTAGGAAAGCACAATCAGCCCATCTGTCCCTTTCTTGTATTATATCTAATAGTCCTAAGTAAAAGCAATGTGTGTGTGTGTATATATATATATATATATATATATATATATATATATATATATATATATATATATATATATATATGTATGTATATATATGTATATATATATACACATACATATACCAAAGGCTTCTTCCCTCTTAAAAGGGAGGTAGCCAAAAAGAAAAAGGCATTAAAACCATTCCCACCCATTCCATCCCCAAATACACTCCACTCCCCTCCACCCTCCCTCCTATCTTGGCACCTCCTGGATGACGGGTCATCCCTGCATCTTGTCCACTGCCCTGGGTCAGAGGCAGTGTTGCAAGACACAGCACATCCATAGCAAGGCCACTTCATGAAATCAGTGACACCCTCTCCATCCCCTCATGCAGAAAAGGAGAAGACGGGGAGAAATCCCTCCGGGCTGCAACAAATTTTTCCACCTCATTCCACCTCATGCATCACAACACCATCCATATACAACCATTCTCCATTCACCCCTGTTTTCTGACCTCTCCCGTCCTTCCTCAACATACATTCCCCTCTTCCCCAAAGCCCCTTTCACCCCATCCATTCCTCTCATCCTAGGACACCCCCTCATGTTCACTTCCTCCACATCTGCCTTCCATACCTCTTTTACCAATCTTTCTTCACTCATTCTTTCCATGTGTCCAAACCATCCCAATACTCTTTCATCCACCCTATCTCCCAACTCCCTTACCACCCCTGTTCTCCTCCTCGCCTCCTCATTTCTCACTCTATCCAGCCTAGTAACCCCTATCATACTTCTCAGACACCTCATCTCAAACACATCAAACTCCTTCTCTCTTCCTCTCTTATGTTCCATGTTTCTGTCCCATACAGTGCTGTTGGCACAATCACTCCTTCATACAATCTCCTCCTAGCCTCCATTCCCAAATGTCTATTCCTCATTACACTTTTTAATTCACCAAGGCATACTTATACACATATATACATATATATATATATATATATATATATATATACATACATACATACATACATATACCAAGGCTTTTTCCCCCTTACAAGGGAGGTAGCCAAAAAGGAAAAGGCATAAAATCACTCCCACCCATTCCATCCCTAAATACACTCCACACCCCTCCACCCTCCCTCCTATCTTAGCACCTCCTGGATGACGGGTCATCCCTGCACCCTGTCCACTGCCCTGGGTCAGAAGCAGTGTCGCAAGACACAGCAAGGCCGCTTCATTAAATCGGCAACCCCCCTCTCCGTCCCCCCATTGCATAAAAGGAGAAGACGGGGAGAAATCCCTTCGGGCTGCGTCAAATTTTGCTCACACATACTACCTCACCCCCATCCCCCTGCCCATTCCACCTCATGCATCACAACATCATCCATATACAACCATTCTCCATTTACCCCTGTCTTCTGTCCTCTCCCGTCCTTCCTCAACAGACATTCCCTTCTTCCCCAAAGCCCCCTTTACCCCATCCATCCACCTCATCCTAGGACGTCCCCTCATGTTCACTTCCTCCACATCTGCCTTCCACACCTCTTTTATTAGTCTTTCTGCACTCATTCTTTCCATGTGTCCAAACCATCCTAACACTCTTTCATCAACCGTATCTCCCAACTCCCATATATATATATATATATATATATGTATGTATCTATATATATATATGTATATATATATATATATATATATATACATACATACATATACCAAGGCCTTTTCCCCCTTCCAAGGGAGGTAGCCAAAAAGGGAAAGGCATAAAAACACTCCCACCCATTTCATCCCTAAATACACTCCACACCCCTCCCACCCTTCCTCTCATCTGAGCACCTCCTGGATGACGGGTCATCCCTGCACCCTGCCCACCGCCCTGGGTCAGAAGCAGTGTCGCAAGACACAGTACATCCACAGCAAGGCCGCTTCATTTAATCGGCGACCCCCCCCTCTCCGTCCCCCTTTGCATATAAGGCGAGGACGGGGAGAAATCCCTTCGGGCTGCGTCAAAAATTACTCACACATACTACCCCACCCCC
>NC_134805.1:41347192-41399692 GCF_046742065.1 Oratosquilla oratoria | reverse complement strand
TTATGAGAAATATAAGTGCTTGGGTGCATCTAATGACTATGAAAGTTATGTATCAATACAGAGAGATTTAAAAAAGACAATAAAAAAAAGAAAATGACAATACGAAATGAACATCGCTGATAAATCCAAAGAGAATCCCAAAGAATTCTATAGTTACATTAGAGATAAAAAGGTTGTTAGGAATCACATTGGTCCACTATTATCTGCTGACGGTCAACTTGAATATTCAAATGAAGGAATGTGTAATATTTTAAACAATTATTTTAGCTCAGTATTCGTAATCGAAACACCTCAAAGTGAACTCCAAACTGAAACCTGTGAAAAGTCTAGGGTAAACTTACGCACTACGGTAAATATAACAAAAGAAAAAATTAAAAGGTGCATAGATAAACTCAAAGTTGATAAAACACCAGGGCCTGACGGTTGGCATCCAAGAATCTTAAAGGAAATGAAAAATGAGATTGTTGTTCCATTAGAAATTATTTTCAAGAAATCCATCACATCCGGAGATGTCCCAAGAGAATGGAAGTTAGCTAACGTTACTCCCATATTCAAGAAAGGTGACAAAAAGAAGCCAAATAACTATAGGCCTATAAGTTTGACTTCAATTGTAGGAAAAATAATGGAAACTATCATCAGAGATGCTATCGAACATCATTTAGAAAGTAGCCGTTTGATAACTGATAGCCAGCATGGTTTCAGACGGAAACATTCTTGCATGACTAACTTACTCGAATTCTACAACACAGTTATCTCGAATTATGACAAAAGAAACAATATAGATTTAATATATCTAGACTTTGCAAAATCTTTTGATATCGTCCCACACGAAAGACTACTTACTAAATTAGCTTTACACGGAATAAGTGGTAGCCTATTAGGTTGGACTAGTAATTGGTTTAATAGATAAACACCTAAGCAAGATGCTGTAATGATTATAATTTATTTTATATTATTTGTTTTTGTTTTGTTATCATTTGTCTGTTTGATTTTCATTTATTATTAGTTATATGTCAATTTATTATTATTTACTATGTACCTGTTTGTTTATTATTTAACTATACCTATGCATTTATTTATGTATTTTATTTGTTATTTACATTATTATAGTTTTTTATTTATTATTTCATTATTATTATGATTTTTTTCGCATCCAACCTAGATATGGACCAAAAGGTCTCCTGTCGGCATGCTCCGCCTTTTTAATTCTTTGTAATCCTTTGAATGGGAGTGGAGTGGGTGGATGAAATGGATGGGAGTGGAATTATGCACAGGGGAAAAGCCCTTGGTGTATATGTGTATATAAATGAAGTGGTCTAGCTGTGGATGTGGTGTCTTGCTGCATTGCTTCTGACCCAGGGCAGTGGGCAGGAGACAGGGATGACCCTTCATCCATGAGGAGCTAAGATGAGAGGGAGGATGGGAGTGGAACTGGGTGCATGCCTTTTGACTTAGCTACCTCTTGCATAAGGGGGAAAAACCCTTATGAGGGGGCATCCTAGGATGAGATGGATGGAGGGGGGTAAAAGGGGCATTACGAAAGAGAGGAAGGATGGGAGAGGACAGAAGATAGGGGTGAATGGAGAAGGGTTGTGTATGGATGATGATGTGATGCATGAGGGGGTGAGGGAGTATGTATGAGAAATAAATTGACATAGCCCGAAGGGATTTCTTCCCATCTTTTCCTTTTCTGCATGAGGGAACAGAGAATGGGGTCGCCGAATTAATGAAGTGGCCTTGCTGTGGATGTGCTGTATCTTGCAACACTACTTCTGACCCAGGGCATTGGACAGGATGCAGGGATGACCCGTCATCCAGGAGGTGCCAAGATGTGAGAGAGGGTGGAGGGGAGTGGAGTATGTAGGGGATGGAATGGGTGGGAGTGGTTTCTATGCCTTTTTATTTTTGGGCTACTTCCCATGTAAGGGGGAAAAAAGCCTTTGGTATATGTATGTATATAGAATATATAGACTATAAGCTTTTCATGAGTCATTCATGCTTAGTTTTTATCTTCCTTCAAAATTTATAGGACAGGGTACCCATCAGGCAGTGGTGGCAGGTTCTGCCACAGTGAAGGGCCTCAGAGACTTCTCTCTTTTCCATTCACAGCATAATATTATCAATTTAATCATATATCTTCATTTCTGCAGCCCCAGCTCCCTTCTCTTTGTTCTATGGGTTGTGGCAAGACTTTTGTACCTGTGGGAGCCATTTATTTGATCAATGTCAAATCACTTTGCAGAAGGGAGTATCTCATACTTGAGTATTGCTTACATAATTATGTGTAGTCAGTGGGATTATGCCTTTTAACTTTGGCTACCTCCCTTGTAAGGGGGGAAAAAAACCTTGGTATATGTATGTATATTAAATTCCATGTTACAAAGTCCTTTGTAAGGGCCATTTTCCTAGTCTCTTGATGGAGGGAGTTTGCAGTGTTAAACAGAATCTCATCATCATCAAGTACTTCAGGGACTTCAAGTACCAAACTGAATCATCCAGGCAAAAAACAGCAATTGCCGAAGATGCAGCCATCACAAAAGACCGAACTACTGCAAGAGACCACTGGGGCAACAGATTGATTGAATGGCACCCATATGGGCCAGTTTTGAATTTTTATCTTTTTATCTATTTATTTATTTTTTATTATTTTATCTATTTATTATTATTATTTATTTATTTATTTATTTAATTTATTTGTTTATTTATTTTTCCCACAAATCACCTCAGGAATGCTGGATGACCACTTTTTAACTTTTAATCTCACTCATTTTTGCTGGTCTTAGATCACTTCTACTACTAGAATATCACCTTTTTTTTTTATGTTCCTGTAGTTGGCAAGATGAAAATTTTGCCATTGTGTTCTTATTTGTAATGATAGGTAACTAAATGCTACTTAGTGAGGGGATTCGTGATGCCCCTTTTGTATATTTCTTTCATGAATAGCTGAGGCATACTTTGTCTTGGTCACCCTTTACAAGGGGGAAAAGGCTATTGAACATACACAAATTGAGTAAAGAGTTTATCCTTAGCATATGATGATGCCACCGTTATCATCGTGAGGCGTGAGTATATGAGGACGCTGATGTGGGCATCCTGATTATATTTATTTTGTAGAGTTAGCTGAGTGACGTCCATATTCTGTGAGCTAGCTTGATCAAAATTTCTGTAGTTATCAACATTCAGGGTGAAAGAGAACATGCATTACAGCTGTAATTTTATATTGTATAATGTACATATTGTGATGCATCATCAAATCATCATAACATCAGGCACCCTAATACTGCATGCGAGAATTCAACTTGTATTGAAGAGCTTAATGTATCAGAGATTGAGGGTATGGTGGTATCAAAGAGTAGAGGGCACAAGATTGATGTCTTGGATTTGGTATACATGAAAATAGAAGATTGAAGGAAGAAATATGTCATCAAGTAAGGGAGTTAGAGAAGATAGGAATTTGTCCTGATGGTAGTATGGAGAAATTAAACAATGTCAGAGGAAGCAGTAAAAAGAATTCATGAAACCTTTGTTACAGTAATAATGATTGGTGCCACAATTTTCCCTGATTTGAAATATGTTGTGATACAATAGTTGGCAATAGTCTTTGAGCCCTCCAATTGATTGTAAGAGTTTATCACTTTGTACACCACAATTTAGAATATTGAGTAGATACATAACCTTGCTAGTGAAATGCTGAAGTACTAGCAAGTACTCAATACCTGAATCACCATTGGAAGTAACCACGGCCTTTCTTTGAACATATGTTCGTTATCAGTCGGTCAGAAGAGTAGCCACCAACTGGGGCAGTTGGCTCAATAGCCCAAACATTTGATTTGAATGGAGGACAGTAAATACTGGCATACTTTCTGTTAGTATGGCTCATAATCAAGATCTATGAGATTCCACACTCGACAGTGTCCAAATAGAGATTGAGTAAAACTTTTGAACTAGAAAAGAATTCATCCTGACCAGTCAGATCACCCAAGCAGTAATGTCTTTGGAAGGTAACACTGAATTGTTGTTGTCGTTCCCTAGACTGTCTGTCCGAGCAGTCCCGTCTCCCCAAGGAATGCCACAGCCGAAACTGGGTTTTCCCACAAATTATCCCACAACCAGCCCTGGCCACCGGCTCTACGCAGGTGACACTGAATTGTTGTAGTAGTGTGTGACTGTTTCTATGATGTTGGCATATTTTAGTACAAGGAGGGGAACAGTTGCTGTCTCTCGGTTTTCTTCATATGGAAAGGTGGAGGAAAGACTGTCAAAGCTGATAGATAGATATGGCTTAGTCGAGAAACTGAGTGTCGGCCCCATGGGGTTACACCTCCTAGTGGAGGTGAGTATGTTGATAGGTTTTGAAGATGGACATCAGTGAGATTGTCTCTGGCATCCATCTTGTCAGATCACCACTTGCAGGTATCCTTCACTGGTCCAAGACCTTGGTGATGAATTCAAGTGGGAAGTCATGTGGAGACATTGGAAACCAGGTGCTACTGAGCTACGTACAGTTATGAAATACGGCAAAGTACAGAATAATAGGATTTATGAAGGGACATCAGTATAGATAAGGTTAGGAAAAAAGAGTAGAACTGACCAATAAGAGGTGGTGTCAAGTTATGATTACGAGGCTGGACGTAAGTGGATATCCTCGGAGGATGCATAAATCGGTGGGGCCAGGAATTAGAGAAAGGGTTACAGCAAGAATAGGATGGGTGAATGAAGCCATAAAAGATTGTGGTCGGGATGTTGAACAAGTGAAAATGCACATGAGTGACTTGGAGAAAATTGAATGAGAGGGGTGCATGCACTGGGGCTAAAATAACTCAATTGCAGGGAAAATGAAGAGGTACAATATTCACATGGTTGAAGTGAAAAGGAGTGGAAGGAATATGCTTGGTTGGGTGAAAGGGGTTAGATTTTCCCTCTCCTGTGCCTTGTAGAACACCAGCAGTTGTCCTTGGGGCTTCCAGTAGATCTTTTTGGGAAGAAACATGGACTGTTATGTATTTATTAATTTGGGTGTGTTTCTGTGTCATCGGCTAGTAGGAAGAAGGCAAAGGAAGTAGTTGCTAGAGGAACATTAATTGAAGGTGGTTGAAGGAGATCTTGGACTCCCTCTAGCAATCCAAAAACAACCATTCATAGTAGCATCTGTGGAGGGAGGATACACAGATGGCTGTAGTACATAGTGTACATGTGGGAAGAATTTGTCGGATTGGCTGTGTGTGTGCATTTTTTGGATGAAGCATCAGATAACCTCAATGGGGTGCAGATATATGCCCCACTACCAGCATTATTTATTTTTTTATTTTATTCTATTTATTTTTTCATACTTGGATTTGTTTCCCATGCTTCCTGAGGAAGCTGAATGGTAAACAAACAAATGGGTGGTAGATGGGAGTGGATGCGTGCCTTGACTGGCTATTTCCCTTATGAAGGGAAGAGGCCCTTAGTGTGTGTGTGTGTGTGTGTATATATATATATACATATATATATATACATATATATATATATATATATATATATAAATCCTTGGATTTGAACTGAGTCTCTATATGTGAAGCAAGCATGTTACTAGTGAGCCATTTGGGACTTCCCAGGTGGAGGTAAGTGTTGATGGGATTTGAAAACAGGCAGTGGGGTGAAAGTTCTGACATTTCTTTCACTGAACCACCACAAACACATCCGTCATTGGTCCTTGTTATGCATTAAAGATGGTAAGAATGAAGCTCTACCACATTTCCTCAGTGGGGTCAAGAACTTTGATTCTATATTGGCATTGTAAACTTTTTCTGATGGCAAAACTCCACTTCATTAAATCTTACTTTGAGAGTATTCACAGTTTTATGTACAAAAGAGTTGATCTCTTTTGTGAGGAAGTATTGATGGTTTTGTAATGATTGATATTATGGACTTTTGTCATTTTCTCTAATATTGTTGATTAGATAAAATGTGAATGTAACTGGTAGTCAATATGTCAGTAGGAAATTAACTGTATCATGGATTTTTTTTTTTTTATCATTGGAGTTTTTGTTGTTACATAATAGTAATGGTTGACTGAGTGCCTGTAAGAGTTTAAATATAGAATTTTTATGTTTTCCCATTAGCTATCATTTAAAATTATAGGGAGCTGCTGAAGGTGAATTAAGTTTTTTGATTCTGACAAACCAAAGACATGATTTATTTTGGAATATTGTTTGTAATTCACCCTCATCAAGATAACGGTAATATAATCACGTTTGAAGGTTGTCTTGACAAATATTGGTGTGCATTCTTTCCAGATGGTGAGTCTACCATTTCCCCAGCCTCAGGTAGAATACATGAACCATCCAGTTATACTGTGCGTCAATAACTTGGTCGTGCAGCTAACCATGAAACCAGACAGGTAATATCAAAAAACGTTTTGCATATGGGTTTGGATAGATTAGGATAACATATGAAATATTGAATTTTTCTCATCCAAACAATTATTTTCATCTGTCAAACATTCAAGTTGCCTATTGATATTACTAATATGCAGTTGACATATTGTTTCAGATTTGAGCCCATTGCAAGGCAGTTGACCACCATTTTAACATGGCAAGTGAAGAATGTCTGCCTGATGAAGGAAGTTGTTACGGTTATTTTCGAACAGGTAGGCTCACTTGAGAAAGAGTAATGAAAGAGGATAGTTGCCTTGCTGAGTAGAATTAAATGTTGTGTGCTTAGATCCTCTCTGCTTAGTTATGGTTTACAAGTGTGTTTGTGACCTGCAAGGGTTAAAGGAGATGGGAAAGCATGCATTAGTCCATCACCTCATATGCAAGTGAAATTCTTGGGAAACCATATACTGATTCCCTGGGGTCATGTCTCTGGGTGAAGTTGAGCACTGTAAGCCTATCTGGTCAGTTATTTGGTTCATCTCTAGTGGTACTATGCTAGGGGATCCATTCCATTGCCTCAGGGTCATTACACAGAGACACATCTTCTCCAACATACATAATAAAAGAAACTTAACAATCATTAACATTGAAAAAGGTGTAAAAAAGAGAGTCATGGGTCTCATTACGAGTTTATTCCTGACCGGTTTCGCTTATAGCTTCTTTAGAGGAATGTTCTCTCTTTTTTTCCACCTTTTTCAACTTGTCACAATGTCTCAGCAATCACTCACATACCACAGTAGAAATGACATTACAAACACAAAAGAAAACTGTATATTGTATATCAAAATAAACAAAACAGACTTATATTATGGCTACAAATGTTCACAGACATATATTTTTAAATGTTTTTATAAGAGCTATATACAGTACAAAGGTGGTTGAAATAGAAACATTCTAAAGTTATTCTTTACAAAATAAATCAAAGGGCTAACTTGTGAAGATTTCAAATGGTTATAGCGAGTAGTAAGATATTTTGCTGTTTTAGTTTTACGCATTTATTTGTATCATAAGTTTGAATAATCCATTATTTCTTCTCAGGGAGTTGGTGAAGTGAACTTCAGATATAGTGGTGCAAGACTGTGCGAGTTTCTCAGTAAGAATGTTACACAACAGCACAATGGGCCCACATTTAAGAGTCTTCTTCTACAAAGGTATTACATTTAATATATTTTTAATTTTATTAAGGACTTTATAAAATGAATGATTGAGGGAAAGAAAACAGTTGAGTGATGGATGGGAGTGGGATGGGTGGGTGTGGGCGTTGGCTGGCTACCTCTCTTATAAGGGGGAAGAAGCCTTTGATATATGGATAAATAATTTTATACAGACTGATGTATTAGTGTAGGCTGATTTGTCACAAAAACCACGTTTCGCTTTTTCTGCTTGTTAAAATTTATTTAGCAACGGATTCTGGTCCAGAATATGATAAGAGATGAGAAAAAAATAGGGTTCCATTTTTTCTTACATGTTTTTTGCATATCTCTGCATGTAGACATGATACATACATATACCAAGGCTTTTTTCCCCCTTACCAGGGGGGTAGCCAAAAAGGACAAGGCACAAAAACATTCCCACCCATTTCATCCCCGAAAACACTCCACACCCCTCCACCCTCCCTCCCATCTTAGCACCTCCTAGATGACGGGTCATCCCTGCACCCTGTCCACTGCCCTGGGTCAGAAGCAGTGTCGCAGGACACAGCACCACCCCTCCACCCTCCCTCCCATCTTAGCACCTCCTAGATGACAGGTCATCCCTGCACCCTGTCCACTGCCCTGGGTCAGAAGCAGTGTCGCAGGACACAGCACATCCACAGCAAGGCCGCTTCATTAAATCGGCGACCCCCCCTCTCCGTCCCCCCATATAAAGGAGAGGACGGGGAGAAATCCCTTCGGGCTGCGTCAAAAATTTTTGCTCACACACACTACCTCACCCCCATTCCCCCGTCCATGATACAAGCATGAATAATGTGTCTTTTTATATGTTTTCATACCCGAGGAAGTCATTTATAGCATTAATTTTACAAAAAAAATGCAAGGAAGATGAAATATTGAATCAGTAGAGTCCAAATTGATTTCTTTACAGCCAATATATCCAAAATGGGTTCTGCTATCATGAAATCCGATGTTCAGTGAGGCATCTTTATATAATCGTATCTCAATTAAATGAACGAGCTTCAATTAGAACATATATTTTGAACACCCACCTACATACACACTTATACACGCATATATTTAAGCGATCACAATGAACAAGCCAGAGTAAACGATTACAATCGAAATCATTTTTTTACAGTTCACATAAAATGTTTGTCATCCTCGCCAATATTTATAACTCTGAGTTCACTGATGTTCGCTTTGTTGTTACAAGTGTAACCGATGCACCCACACACTTCAGTACAAGGAATGTTGTTATTGCGACAGGTGCATCTCCCCATGCACCCTTTCTTGCATCCGCACTTCAAGAGATTCATTAGTGCTTCAGGGGCTGGAGGATTCAGGCATCGAACTGGAACATAAGTGTTCTCATCTGAAAGTAGCTGCCAACCATATCCGACAGGTGATGGAAGAGATGGATGGCTTTCTGCAGCTTTTCTCCATACCATTGCCATGTACTGTGCTCGCTGAACATGTAGATTTAGTGAACCTGTTGTAGGTGGAAGACTCTCTCCTTCAGCAGCACGATTGGAAAACAAGAACCAGCGAAGCTCGTTTACGCTTGTGTGAATTTTAGACTTGTACAGCAGACAAACAAAGCGTTCCAGCTGAGAATGCACTTGTGGTGATGGATCTGCTTGTCCCAAAGACTCCAGAGCATCCAATATCTTGCTATCACACCCCAAGAAGACCTTGAAGCACCAGTCCTTGCTCCTATCAGCAAACCTACCGGACATGTCACTTCCCGTGAATTTCCATGACCTTTTGGTAGGAGATAGCGAGGTCCAAATGAGCAAGTGTCTCTACAAGCACTTTGGATCTTGTATTATTGTGTATGTCGAGAGCTAAGCCAACAGTGAGTGGAGTTTCAGATCGTTGTTTGAATGTTCCATCCTTGCTTTTTGATTCATACGATAGCTGTCGATTAGATTTATAAGAACTGACAAAGTGTTGTGCAAGCAACGATGCACCCACATCAATGGATTCCTCCCTGCTGCTATCTCCAATGTCCCTTGTTCCCCCAACTGCGTGCTTACAGAAGATGCTGAGCATGGGGGGCGGCTTGTAATCAGCAAAGGTTCCATTAAACTTCCATGTTGGAGAAGATGCGATGTCCCTCCTCAATATTTTTGCCGCTTGCAAAAGTACCTTTAAGTCGTTTTTGAGGTTGTCTGCTGTAATTGTGCTTGATATTGCTTCATCTTTAAGCTTTGTAGAAAGAACCTGCTCTGGCTTGGTTCTGTTATGGGGCTGGCTGAAGTGAACATTAGCAATGTTCAGTTGCTTCAGGTAAGGCTTATAATTGTGGTTCTCCAAGAGGGGTAAGTCATGCTCCTTAACACCTTCCATAAGGTGCCGCATACGTAGGCGGCATGAGGAGCAAGTGGATACGCGAGGCTGCCACATCGGCGTCTTGATTATATTTACTGTAGTTGCCCCTGCGTAATGACATACTCTCTAAACTGTCTTCATCACATTTTCTATGGTTATCAAAATTCAAGGGTGAAAGAGAGAACGATATAAGCGGTGATTATATTTTATGATGCGAGTATTATTACGACACATCGTACGTCTGGCAGCTAATGCTGCCCGCGAGATTTTGGCCCGTACTGAAGAGGTTAAGTAGGTTGACATAGGTTTCCTGAATTTCATTCATATTCAGCACATTTTTGTAGTGTCATTGAAGGCAGTCTCTACAATATCAAGAATTTCAAGATCTGATAGCACCTGACGAAAGTTGACTTTGGTTGATTCTCCTCGTTTTTCTGTCTTAGCGATATCACGTTTTGCCATAACTAAGCATGGAAGGTGATACTTCATGTCTTCAGCTATTGCTTGTAATAAGTCTGGTGAACTAATAAAACTGTTCAGTCTCACTTTGAGATTCTCATTGTTTGTATTTTGGCCAATATTTTTGAGTTGGAGTCCCTTTTTGGTAGAGACATTGTGCAATTCACTGATTGTGTCTTCCTGACATATGATAACCTCTGTTTGTCAGAAGATTCTTCTCGGGCACACCTGGGTATCGACACTCCATCCCCCAGATCAGTAGATGTTGGCCGTCCTTTCTTTTTCAGTCGGACTTCTGTGGCACTGCCTGACGCTATTCCTTTCTCAAACCTTGCTTTTGCTCGGTCAATGTGCATTTTATTAGTAACATCTTTGTAGCAAACTTTCGCAAGCAAATCTTCAGCAGAAGAGTCTTGCAGACGTCTATTCAGCGACGCAAACTTTGTTTCCCCGTATTTATATTGTTGCTCAGCACAAGTAGCAAGTTTCTCAACAGAGGAAAGTTGAGGCTTCAACACAAAATTGGTATAATCAGTTGGTCCGATGGTAGTTTGGCAAATAAACCAAAGTCCAAAATCAACAGACTTTTCAATCTTCCTTGGTGGAGAATCACTCATCTTGGAGGTAGGCTAGGTGTTCTTATCTAGACGCTCATGAACTGCCTCTTACCTGAAAACATAAGAAAAATCAAATTAGCCATGGTTATATCATGTTCACTTGCAAAGAAAAAATATATATTACGAGTACTACAGCGGGAAATAAACATAGCATTAGCTAGACTACGTAAGATTAACTATGAGATTTCGTGCGGATTTTTTTTTTTTTTCCTTGCATTTTTTCATCAAATCAATCACAGAAATGGCTTCCTTGGGTGTGAAAACATATAAAAAGACATATTATTTATGTTTATATCATGTCTACATGCAGAGATATACGAAAAAGTTTATTTTATGAGTATTATGGCGGCCATCTTGGATTTCTTCAAAATACTACCTATTAAACATGTAAGAAAAAATAGAACCCTATTTTTTTCTCATCTTGATCATATTCTGGACCAGAATCCGTTTCTAAATCAATTTTAACAAACAAAAAAAGTGAAATTACAAATGGACCTCCACTATATACATGGATTTGGAAAAGACCTCCAACAGGGTAGACAAGAAGGCACTATGGGAGGTATTGCAGATATATGGGATAGGAGGAAAGCTGTGAAGGGTAGTCAAGAGTTTTTACGTAAGTAGTAGAGCCTGTATGAGAAATAAATTGACACAGCCCGAAGGGATTTCACCCCGTCACCTCCGTTTCTGCACGAGGGGATGGAGAGGGAGGTCGCCGATTTAATGAAGTGGCCTTGCAGTGGATGTGCTGTATCTTGCAGCACTGCTTCTGACCCAGGGCAGTGGACAAGATGCAGGGATGACCCATCATCCAGGAGGTGTCAAGATAAGAGGGAGGGAAGAGGGTAGAGGGGAGTGGAGTATGTTGGGGATGGAATGGGTGGGAGAGGTTTCAATGCCTTTGTCTTTTGGCTACCTCCCGTGTAAGGGGGGAAAAAAAGCCTTTGGTATATGTATGCTATATATATATATGCTATATATATATATATATATATATATATATATATATACATGCTAAGATAAGAGGGAGGGTGGAGGGGTGTGGAGTGTATTCAGGGATGGAATGGGTGGGAATGATTTTATGCCTTTTCCTTTTTGGCTACCTCCCTTGTAAGGGGGAAAAAGCCTTGGTATATGTATATATATATATATATATATATATGATTGATTTGGTTTAACGTCACAAACTTCCCCCTATTGGGAGGCTAGGACAGTGCCCCTTACAGTGGACATTGTGGCATGGAATTTAATAAACCATGACCTTAGTTCAACTCACCCTGAGCAGGATTCGAATTGCCATTATCTTAACCTCAGTCACAAGTAATGACACCCTAACCCGCTCAGCCAGCGAGCATGTGTATATATATATATATATATATATATACAGCAGGCTGGAAGTGAGCATTAAGGGTGAAAGACTGGAGGAAGTGGATAGTTTTAGATACTTGGGTGCGAATGTGGCAGGAAAGGGAGAAGTGGGGGTGGAGGTAGAATGTAGATTGAGAGAAGCGAGTAAATGCCTTGGTGGATTAAAAAGTGTAATGAGAAATAGACATCTGGGAATGGATGCTAAGAGGAGATTATATGAAGAGAGATTGTGCCAGCGACACTGTACAGGGCAGAAACATGGAACATGAGAGAGGAAGAGAGAAGGAGTTTGAATGTGTTTGAGATGAAATGTCTGAGAAGTATGATAGGGGTTAGTAGGCTAGATAGAGTGAGAAATGAGGAGGTGAGGAGGAGAATAGGGGTGGAAAGGGAGCTGGGAGACAGGGTTGATGAAAGAGTATTAGGATGGTTTGGACACATGGAAAGAATGAGTGAAGAAAGATTGGTAAAAGATGTGTGGAAGGCAGAGGTGGAAAGAGTGAATATGAGGGGGTGTCCTAGGATGAGATGGATGGATGGGGTGAAAGGGGCATTGCAAAAGAGAGGAATGTCTGTGGAGGAAGGACGGGAGAGGACAGAAGATAGGGGTGAATGGAGAGGGGTTGTGTATAGATGATGCTGTGATGCATGAAGGGGAGTGGGTGAGGGATGGGAGGTGAGGAAGCATGTATGAGAAAAAAATTTGACGCAGCCCAAAGGGATTTCTCCCCGTCTTCTCCTTTTCTACATGGAAGGGACAAAGAGCGGGGGGTCGCCGAATTTATGAAGCAGCCTTGCTGTGTCTTCTGACACTGCTTTTGACCCAGGGCTGTGGACAGGATGCAGGGATGTCCCATCATCCAGGACGTGCCAAGATAAGAGGGAGAGAGGAGGGTGGAGGGGAGTGGAATATATAGGAAATGGAACGGGTGGGAGTGGTCTCTATGCCTTTTTCTTTTTGGTTACCCCCTGTGTAGGGGGAAAAAGCCTTTAGTATGTGTATATATATATATATATATATATCCATCTGCACCTTTTACATTTTCTTCTCTACTTTATTTGCCTCCTCTTCCTCTCTTAATTTCTTTCCAAAACATGTATGTATGAGAAAAAATTTGACGCAGCCCGAAGGGATTTCTCCCCGTCTTCTCCTTTTCTGCATGAGGGGACGGAGACGGGGGGTTGCTGAATTTATGAAGCGGCCTTGCTGTGGATGTGCTGTGTCTTGCAATACTGCTTCTGACCCAGGGCAGTGGACAGGATACAGGGATGACCCGTCATCCAGGAGGTGCCAAGATGGGAGGGAGGGAGAAGGGTGGAGGGCAGTGGAATATATGGGAAATCAAATGGGTGGGAGTGATTTCTATGCCTTTTTCTTTTTGGCTACCCCCCGTGTAAGGGGGAAAAGGCCTTTGGTATATGTATGTACTTTCAAAATTTTCTATCATACTCATACCCCATTTCACATCTGCTCTCCGAGGTGCCAAGATGGGAGGGAGGGTGGAGGGGAGTGGAATATATAGGAAATGGAATGGGTGGGAGTGGTTTCTATGCCTTTTTCTTTTTGGCTATCCCCGTTTAGGGGGGAAAAGCCTTTGGTATATGTATGTATGTATATTCTGCTTTACTTCTCTTTACTTTGTACCTCTCATATGATTCCCTCATCCTAATTTCTAACCAATCTATGAAAGCTTGTTTCTGTTCTACACCCTTCTTTGCCTCTACATCCCACCTCTGGCTACCTTTCTATTTCCTCCTGTCCTCCTTGTTCCACACACCATCTTTGCACACTTTATGATTCCCTCCTTAAAACATCCCCATTCTTCTCCCTCTCCTAATTCTATATTATCCTTCACTCCCTCCCACTCCTCTCTCAGCTTCTTCTTATACTCCTCCTTTTCTTTCTCATTTAAGCAGTTCACTCAAAGTACCTCCCTACCTTCTGTCCTTTTCCTCTTTCTCCACCTATCCTCCACTCTCAACTTACCTTCCACCAAAAAAATTATTTGATATTCCCCACTCTCTCTCCTTAGAACATGTACATCTTTAACCCTTCCTACTGTACTCCTGGTTACCACTATATAGTCCATTAACGTTCTATCTACCACCCTTCCATCCACCACCCTCTCTCATGTGTACATATGCTTGACTTTCTTACTAAACACTGTATTTGCTATCATCAACTCTCTAGACACATCTCCACTATGATTTTTTCCTGGAACTCCACATTTCCCAACCACTATGTCCATTGGTTCATTTCCTACCCTAGCATTAATGTCTCCCAATACCACTACATTGACATTTCTCCCTAATCCCTCTATACACTCATTTAAATCTATCCAAAAAGTCTCCCTTTCCTCTACCTTCTTCTCACTACCAGGCCCATATGCACTTACCAAAACCCACATCTCCCCTCCCAGCTTCACCTTCATCCACATTAACCTTGAAGAAACCTCCTTCCACTCCACTACACGCTTACCTATCCCTTTACTTACTAGTATAGCCACCCCTTCTCTCTCTCGTCCTCTCTTCACTCCTGTGAACTTCCCAACTACACTCCCAAACTCAAACTCGCCCCTCCCTTTCAACTTAGTTTCACTCAATAACAATATATCCATCTTTCTTCTCACAAACATACTGCCTGTCTCTTCCCTTTTACTCTAATCTGTACCACATCCACACACATTAAAAGTACCTTAGAGTACTGGTTGGAAAACTCCTAGACCCTCTTATGCCTTTACTTTTTTAGGAATGTCCTCTTTGTGGCTACAGGTAGCAGGATTCATAGTCCTATCCCTGTCCCATTATTTGTCGCCTTGTACAACTCAAGTGGGAAGACTTGGTGGCAGGTGGGGGAATATTCAGAGAAATGGTACAGGACAGTAACAAGGGGTGGGGGTACAGCATAATGGAGGGACAATTGCAGTATAATAAAAGTGTCATAATTTCTATATGAACAGAGATTTCCTCTATCACAGATATGATTTGTGGCTGTTGTCCATAGGGGCACCCTATATAGACCCTAAAGTATCAGCTGCATGCTACTTTGCTGCAGTAACATACAGCCAATACCCCAGAAGGCAGTGAGAGGAAGATGGACAGAGTATTTTAGGGAGTTGCTAAATGTGAAGGAGGATAGGGAGGGAAAGGTAGTTGCAGTGGGAAGCACTAAGAAAATGATAACGAATGAGAAAAATGGAGGAGAAATAAGGAAAGATGAATTGAAGGCAGTTGTGAAGATGATGAGAGCAGGCAAGGTGCCTGGGTTGGATGGATGCCAGGCATAATGTCTGAAAAAAGGAGGTACAGTGATGGTGGGATGGCTGGCGAGATTACTTAATGTTTAAGAGAGGGTAGAGTGCCAGAGGATTACCCGTATAGTTCCACTTTACAAGGGAAAAGGAGACAAGTGTGAGTGTAGTAGTTTGAGAGGGATCAGCTTGTTCAGTGTAGTTGGGAAGGCTTATGGGAGGGTCTTGATTGAGAGGATTAGGAGAGGAACAGAGGGAGTAATTGGTGAGGAACAGTGTGGGTTTAGGACAGGTAGAGGTTGTCTAGATTAGATTTTTGTGGTAAGACATATGTAAGAAAGATATAGGAAAAGGTAAGGGTGTATTTTGAGCTTTTATGGATCTGGAACAGGCTTAGCTTCGTCATTGTCGACCTCCATCCACTCCTGAAGAGCTTCATCAGTGACGCTAAGCTTAGCACTACCACAGATATCCTTCAACTCAGCCATCACTGCCTTCCTTTGCTGTCGGTATGTGTTTGTTTGTGGAGTGTATTTAGGGATGAAATGGGTGGGAATGTTTTTATGCCTTTCCCTTTTTGGCTACCTCCCTTGGAAGGGGGAAAAAGCCTTGGTATATGTATGTATGTATGTGTTTGTGTGTTGAGAGAGTTGCTAATAGACAGTTGCACACTTAACATCAGGCGTCTTATTACAGTGGGCACTTGGCCTGACGGAGCGGCGGGATTTGTGGGAGATGGCGAGAAAGATGCGCGGTGACTCTGGCGGCGGTGGGAGTGGTGTGGGAATTTTAAATTGTATTTTTTCGAATTTTTACATTTCTATACAAAATTGTTATTTCCTCGTGAATAATATGCCGGTTATAAGAAGGAGCCGGATACGAGAATAATGTATAAAAGAGCTTTTACTGTAAATAGATTTCCACATATGCCTCCTATTGTTTCCAGTTTATATAGCAATTTTCTGCGTGGTACCTTATCAAATGCCTTTTGTGCTTGCAAATGTCTACAAGGTTCTGCAGCTGTGTTTGAAAGAATGAATATGTTTATTTATAAGAAAAAATGGATCTGCTGTGTCTTGCAACACTGCTTCTGACCCAGGGCAGTGGACAAGATGCAGGGAAGACCCATCATCCAGGAGGTGCCAAGATAAGAGGGAGGAGGAGGGTGGAGGGGAATAGAGTGAGATAGGGATGGAATGGGTGGGAGTAGTTTTTATGCCTTTGTTTTTTGGCTACCTCCCTTATATGGGGGAAGAAAGCCTTTGGTATATGTATGTATGCAAAAGAAAAAAAATTCATATCAAATTTTATTGTTGCTTTAGTATAGTAATGATTGCTTCTTATTACAGATGTCAGGATGAACACAGTGCAAGACAAATCTTACTTCAGGTGGAGCCAGGGCGGCTAAGAGGCTTCACCTTTTTTTTAGCTGAACTTCTCACACAGCTCACCACTGCCACAGCACAGCCTTTCGATGTTATTCGCACTGGCGTTTGTGATTTGTTGCAGACTTTGTTAAAACAACCTTCCGATGATAATTTAAAGTGTGTGGCTCAAGTTCTTAAGGTAAGATAGAAACTTTTTTTTTCTGTTTTTTTTTCTCTTTTGTTTCTCTCTCGTGTTCTCTCTCTCTCTCTCTCTCTCTCTCTCTCTCTCTCTCTCTCTCTCTCTCTCTCTCTCTCTCTCTCTCCCTCTCCCTCCCTCCCTCCCTCTCTCTCCCCGTCTCCCTCTCTTTCTTGTTCTTTCTTTTTTCTCAGTCTCATCTCTTTCACCCTCTGACATCTGACCGCCAAACTTCCTACTCCATCAAACTCATCCAGACAGCATTCCCATAGAATAATCAATTCCAAAAGAAGTAAGAACCCCACTAGCATGGTTGCATTCAGGTCATCACTCAGCACTAAGCACATACATACATATACCAAGGCTTTTTCCCCCTTACAAGGGGGGTAGCCAAAAAGGAAAAGGCATAAAATCATTCCCACCCATTCCATCCCTGAATACACTCCACACCCCTCCACCCTCCCTCTTATCTTATCTGTTGTCAGCACTAAGTACTAGCATGAAATAGGCTTGACCACAGAAACAAACTGCCTCAGATGCAACCATCACATTAACCACTTCAGTACAGCCCAAATTCTTGTGCACAGCATTGGCTGCCATAAGTAATTTGCATCACACTACTCACATTAAAAAATATAAAGTCACTGCCATATTACTTGTTCTCTTTTACTCTGAGTAATAATAAACACAGAAAATGTGATCAAATCAGTTCACAGAATCTGGGGTAACTCGTGTGCAACTACAGAAATATATATAATCAAGATGGCAATGCTGGCATGCTTGTGTACCCACTCATGCCTCATGAGCTTACATAGGTGTCATTATACTGAAGTGGTTAAAAACATAGAACCTCTTATCTCACACTACCCCAGCTTTGTTATGTCCAGACATACATACATACATATACCAAAGGCTTTTTCCCCCTACACGGGGGGTAGCCAAAAAGAAAAAGGCATAGAAACCACTCACACCCATTCCATTTCCTATATATTCCACTCCCCTCCACCCTCTTCCCTCCCTCATATCTTGGCACCTCCTGGATGACAGGTCATCCCTGCATCCTGTCCACTGCCCTGGGTCAGAAGCAGTGTTGCAAGACACAGCACATCCACAGCAAGGATGTCCAGACAACAGCACAATATTTCTTCCTTGAGTGACTTATGTGTTGATCTGGTGCCTGTTACTGGTTTCCTGGGAGCCATTATTCTCCTGCACTGCAAGAGAGACCTGGAGCAACAGATTTATTGAATACTTGATGTAAACATTCATGTAGCTTTCTGTTTCCCCTTCCTCTTTCTGAAATACCTCCACCTTCCCTTGAGCTTTTGAACTTGTATTTGTCAGCCTCTCCCTTTCCCTACTACCACCACCACCCACTATCACCACCTTTGCACCAAATGATAGAAGAAAAAATAAATAAAATAAATTTGGCATGCATTACTCTATTTTATGTATAGCATAGACAAACACTGCTGAGCATTGCAGCAAGAGGTTTGATTTTCTAAACGAGTACACATAACCAGAGACATTTGTTTTCTAGTTTCTGTTATTTTCCATGTGGTTTTGTCATAGCAGAATTTTTCATTGGATTATAGAAGCCGTAAGTACTAATACTCTTCCTACAGTTCACAGGTGCCTCCTTAGACTCTGGGGAAGGTAGCGAGATGGATGTGGTCATGTGTACAATAAAGGATGTAGCTATGACAGCTCCTTGTTCGCCCAACACACGATCTCTACTTCTCTCTGTTGTGGAACTCCGTGCAGCCAACTGGGGTAGATTGCCAAGCTCACCAGGAGTACAAGATTCGTCCACTACTAGTAATGTTGATGTTCCTGTAAGTCTGGATTGTTTGTGTTTGTTACAGAATATAATTGTATATATAGAAGTGAGCATTCACAGATTGGTTACAAAATAGGATGAGACAATCAAATGAGAGGTAGAAAGAAAAGAGAAGAGAAGTAAAGCATAAGATAAAAAAAAAAAGCAAAAAGGGAGCGGATGTGAAATGGGATAAGAGTGTGACAAAGAAAAATTGAAAATAATAAAAAGATGTTTTGGAAGGAAATAAAGAGAAGAGGAGGCAAATCAAGTAGAGAAGAAAAGGTAAAAGATGCAGATGGAGAGATGATAATGGAAGAGACAGCAGTAAAAGGAAGATGGGCAGAGTATTTTAGGGAATTGTTAAATGTGAAGGAGGATAGGGAGGGGAAGGTAGTTGCAGTAGGAAGCGCTAAGAAAATGACAGTGATGAGGAAAATGGAGGAGAAATAAGAAAAGATGAGGTGAAAGCAATTATTAAAATGATGAGAGGATCTAAGGCACCTGGGTTGGATGGGTGTCATGCTGAGTGTCTAAAAAGGAAGATACATTGATGGTGAACTGGCTGGTAAGGTTATTTAATGTTTGTCTAAAAGAGGGTAAAGTGCAGGAAGACTGGAGGAGTGCCTTATAATTCTGCTTTGCAAGGGAAAAGGGGGCAGTTTGTTGAGTGTATTTGGGAAGGTTTATGAGAGGGTTTTGATTGAGAGGATTAGGAGAGGAACAGAGGGAGTAATTGGTGAGCAACAGTGTGGGTTTAGGACAGGTAGGGGTTGCATGTATCAGGTTTTTGTGGTAAGGCAGATATGTAAGAAAACTAAGAAAAGGTAAGGACATTTTTTGGGCCTTTATGGATTTGGAAAAGGCTTATGACAGGATAGACAGGAAGGCACTGTGGGAGGTATTGCAGATATATGGGATTGGAGGAAAGCTGTTAACCACTTCACTACGGGCCAAAATCTCGCGGGCAGCATTAGCTGCCAGACGTACGATGTTTCGTTTTAATACTTGCATCATAAAAAATAGTCACCGCTTATATCGATCGTTCTCTCTTTCACCCGTGAATTTTGATAACCATAGAAAATGTGATGAAGACAGTTTAGAGAGTATGTCATTATGCAGGGGCAACTACAATAAATATAATCAAGACGCCGATATGGCAGCTTCGCGTATCCACTTGCTCCTCATGCCACCTACGTAGGCGGCACCGTATGGAAGGGGTTAACATCAGTGAAGAGTTTTTACAACAGTAATTGAGCCTGTTTTAGAATTAGAAATGGAGAGAATGAGTGACTTCAAGTAAAGGTGGGACTTTGCCAATGCTTACAAGGTTGGATAGAGTGAGAAACAAAGAAGTGAGGAGGAGAGCAGGGGTGGAAAGGGAGTTGGGAGATAGGGTTGGGATGGTTTGGACACAGAAAAAATGAGTGAAGAAAAAGATGTGGAAGGAGTGAATATGAGGGGGGCGACCAAGGATGAGATGTATGGATGGGCTAAGGGGCATTGGGAAAGAGGGAAATGTTTGTTGAGGAAGGAAGGGAGAAGACAGAAGATAGGGGTGAGTGGAGAATGGGCATGTATAGATGTTGCTGGGATGCATGGAAGGGAGTGGGTGGGGGATGGGTGATGAGTGAGAAAGTGTGAATGATATTTTGGCACAGCCCAAAGGGATTTCTTCCCATCTTCTCATTTTCTGTATGAGGGGATGGAGAGGGGGATCATCAATTAAATGAAGTGGCCTTGTTGTGGATGTGCTGTGTCTTGCTATATTGCTTCTGACCCAGGTCAGTGGGCGAGATGCAAGGATGCCTGTCTTTTAGGAGGTGCCAAGATAAGAGGGAGGGAGCAGGGATGAATGGGAGTGGAGTATATTGGGATGGAATGGGTGGGAGTGGATTTTATGCCAATGTTTTTGGCTACCTCCCATGTCAGGGGAAGAAAAGCTATTGGTATATGTATGTAGAATAGATCTCAGAAATATCCATAAAGTGTATTTTAAAAGGTTAGTAGAACATGGGAAGAATGAATGGTTTTAGAGGTGAAGGTGGGGCTATATCATGATTATGTGATGTCACTATCATTGTTTAAGGGGAGGCAGCACCACCAGCTACTTAGTGGGTGATCTCTCCCACGAAAGGACAGAGTCCACTTGGCCAGACTGCGGTTCGGTCACCACCCAGCACTTCTAAGCTACCAGAAGAGGCTGGATGACCGCATTGTGAACAGCTGCCCAGGATGTAACACTTCACCCCATACCATACAACACATAATGGAAGACTGCATTATACACAATCATGCACGCAAACAACACAACATACGCTCTATAAAGGATTTGTGGGAAAACCCAGTTTCGGCTATGGCATTCCTTGGGGAGACGGGACTGCTCGGACAGACAGTCTAGGGAACGACAACAACAGCAACAACAAAGATGGCACCAACACACTCCAAATTGACATACAAACAAAGATTGTTCAAATTGGAACTACCAACCCTGGAACAAAGAAGAGAAAGAGGAGATCTACTGACTATATACAGAATTATGAAAGGAAAAGAAGTCCTAGTTAGAGATGATTTATTAAAGTGGGACAAGAGAAAAACAAGAGGACATGAAAAGAAACTCGAAAAAGGATAATTATAGAAGAGATCTGAAAAAGAATAGCTTCCCACACAGTGGTGGATATCTGGAATGAATTAGATTATGAGGAAATATGTGCAAATATTATTCAAAAATTTAAGAACAAACTTGATGCCGAAAGATACAAAGACGGGTCACTATGAGCATAGTTCCCTTTCCATATAATACAATTACGTAAATACGAGGTGAAATACCAAAGAAAGCAAGTACAGAAAAAGACTCAATCACTACAGGAAGACCTGGACAAAGTCTGGGAATGGAGCCAAAAGTGGGAAGTGAACTTCAACATCAAGGAATGTAGTATAATGGAGTTTTGAAAAAAGTAAAAATAGAATATCAGGGCAATATAAAATTGGTACAATGGAAGTAAAAAAAAAAAAATAGCTCCAAAAAGGACCTAAGAGTAATTATTAACAAAGACATGTCAACAGACAAGCATATTAACAAAATAGTCAGAGAAACCTACAATTTACTAAGATCAGTAAAGGTGGCCTTTAACTAGTTGGATGAGGTAATGGTAAAGAAAATATTAGTCATGCTGATAAGACCAAGATTGGAGTACGCTGCAACACTATGGACACCCAGTACAAAAAAGAATATAAAGAAATTAGAATACAACGAGCAACTACAAAAATGGCACCAACACTTTCAAAATTGACATACAAAGATTGTCCAAATTGGAACCACCAACCCTGGAACAAAGAAGAGAAAAGGGAGATCTACTGGCCATTTACAGAATCATGAGAGGGATGTAAGTCCTTGACAGAAGATTTATTAAAGTGGGATAAAAGAAAAACGAGAGGATATGAAAGGAAACTCAAAAAAGATAGTTATAGAAGAGATCTGAAAAAGAATAATTTCCCACACAGAGTGGTAGATGTCTGGAACAAATTGGATGAGGTAGCAGTGTGTGCAAGGACTATACAAGAATTTAAGAACAAACTAGATGCTGAAAGATACAAAGATGGGTCACTATGAGCATAGCTCCCTTACCGTATAATACACACATCAAAAGTAGATGGACTAAACATCTGGAAGAAAACAATATACTGAAACCTAAACAATTTGGTTTTAGACAAAGAAGATCATGTGTCACAAATATGATTAATAGATATAATGCAAGAAAGGGATGGATGGGCAGATTGTGCTTTCCTGGATTTACAAAATGCGTTTGATATAGTACCACAAAAATAGCTACTAAAAAGACTTGAAAAAACAGGTGTAGAAGGAAAATTATTGAAATGGATGGAAGATTTCTTGCATGGGAGAAAAATGAGGGTGGTGCTTAGAGATAAAAACTCGACCTGGAAAGACATGGAGTCGCACAAGGTTCAGTATTAGTTCCGATAGTGTTTTCTATATATATAAATGACATGGATGAAGGTGTAGAATGTTATATGAACTTCTTTGCAGACGATGCTAAACTACTAAAGAAAGTTCAGAATAAGACTTGAATCACTACAGAGAGATGTGGACAAAAGTCTAGGAATGGAGCTAAAAGTGGGAAGTAAACTTCAACATTAAGAAATATAGAATAATAGTTTGGAAAAAGTAAAAAAGGATATCTGGACAATATAAAATCAGTACAATTGAAGTAAAGAAAGTTAGCTCCAAAAAAGGTCCTAGGAGTAATTATCAACAAAGACATGTCACTGGACAAGCATATAAACAAAATAGTCAGAGAAACCTACAATTTACTAAGATCAATAAAGATGGCTTTTAATTACTTGGATAAAGTAATGTTAAAAAAAAAAAAAAAAAAATAGTCACACTGATAAGACCAAGATTTGAGGACACAACACTATGGACACCCAGCATAAAAAAGAATATAAAGAAATTAAAATCCAAAGAGCAATGACAAAGAGGGCCCCAACACTTTCAAAATTGACATACGAACAAAGATTGTCTAAACTAGAACTACCAACCCAGGAACAAAGAAGAGAAAGAGGAGATCTATTGGCCATTTACACTCATGAAAGGCATGGAAGTCCTCGACAGAGAAGACTTATTAAAATGGAATAAAAGAAAAACAAGAGGACATGAAAAGAAACTCAAAAATGATAGAGAAGAGATCTGAAAAAAAAAAGTCCACACACAGTGGTGGATGTCTGGAACAAATTGGATGAAATAATAGCGTGTGCAGAATCCATACAAGAATTTAAGAACAAATTAGATGCTGAGAGATACTATGATCATAGCTCCCCTTCCTGTATAATACAACTAGGTAAATACACACACACACACACACACACACACACACCTACACCTACCTCAAATGATATAGGGGGGCAGAACACATCTTCCTCCAGGTCACTCATGCATAATTTTCTCCTTTGTCTCTGATAATCTCACAATGTGAGTTAGCTTATAAGCTTTTTTCATTTTCATTCAGCTGGGTACTGTTTACTATGGACCTGATGGTGTTGTTCGTGTTGAAGACTACAGTGAAGATTCAGCCAGTGATTCTGAGGATGCATATGGGTAAGCAAAAGAAAAGTGTTAACACATTTTCAGGTGTCATTTAAGTTATGGAATGACCATCTCTTCTCATTGGGTACTAGGATAATGAAGCTAGAGGCAAAATTATGATAAAGTAATGATATAAAGAGTTTAGCATGTCATGAGCTTTGTTTACATTTGAAATATGACAAGGGGACCAAGCAAACATGGTCTGATGTGTATTTGATCAACATGGAAGGGCATTGTATTTTTGTATTATGAAATGTGTAGATGAAAAATGGATGTGCTAGAATACTAAAACAATGCCAGTATCATTTCCACGCTATATCTATGTGTACCAAGGGCTTTTTCCCCCTTACAAAGGAGGTTGCCAAGTCAAAGGGCACATACTCCCACCCATTCCCTCCCATCTTAGCTCCTCATGGATGATGGGTCAGCCACGTATCCCACCCACTGCCCTGGGTCAGAAGCAGTGTAGCAAAGGTGCTTCAATTAATCAGTGCCCCCCCCCCCTCACTGCACCCTCATGCAAAAAAAAGACCGGGAGAAAGCCCTTCAGGATGCATCAAAATATCATTCACATAACCACTCCCTTGCATCACAGTACCATCTATACGCAACCATTCTCCACCCACCCATATCTCAACATACATTCCTAATTTAGTCAATTTCTTGACGATATTATATGGTTTAATTTCACAAACTCCCCCTATCAGAATTTCTTTAAAAAAAAAAAAAAATCCACACTCAAAAGGCAAAATTCTCCCCACACACACACAAAGCTGTATATGAAAATCATAGCTACACAAACCTATGCAAGAACCCTCAAACCTCCCCTACCCCTCACATCACAATATCACTAAATGCCCTAAATGAAATAAACACACAGAACACTTTATTCTATATTGTCCTACACCTTTTTGCTTTGGACAGCACCACAAAATCTCATTGAGTGACTAATGGGCTGAACTGGTGGCCATGACTAGTTTCCTAAGATCCATAGGCCTTATTGGAAAAGATTCTATCTATATATATGTGCATATTTTTTTCTCCAAGGGAGGTAGCCAAAAAACAAAGGCATAAAAACCACTCCCACCCATTCCATCTCTATTACACTCCACCCTCCATCCACCCCACCACCCCTTCCCTCCCTCTTATCTTGGCTCCTCCAGGATGATGGGACATCCCTACATCTTGCCCATTGCCCTGGGTCAAAAGCAATGTCACAAGACACAGCACATCCACAGCATGGTCGCTTCATTAAATTGGCAACCCCCCTCTCCGTCCCTTCATGCAGAAAAGAAGACAGGGAGAAATCCTTTCGGGCTAATTTATTTTTCATACAGACTCCGTCACCATCATCCACCCACTCCCTTTCATGCATCACAGCATCATCCATACACATCCATTCTCCCTTCACCCCTATCTTTTGCCCTCTCCCATCCTTCCTCAACAGACATATCTCTCTTTTCCCAGTGCCCCTTTTACCCTATCCATCCATTTCATCCTCCTCTGCCTTCCACACCTCTCTTACTAATCTTTCTTCACTCATTCGTTCCATGTGTCCAAACCATCCCAATACACTCTCATCACCCCTATCTTCCAACTCCCCCCTTGTTCTCCTCCTCACCTCATTTCTCTGTCCAGCCTAGTAACCCCTGTCATACTTCTGAGGCACCTCACCTCAAACACATTCAAACTCCTCCTCTCTTCCTCTCTTATGTTCCATGTTTCTGCCCCGTACAGTGCTGTCAGCACAATCACTCCTTCATACAATCTCCTCGTAGCATCCATTCCCAAATGTCTATTTCTCATTACACTTTTTAATCCCCCTAGGCATATACTTCCTTCTCTCAATCCACATTCTACCTCCACCTCCACTCCTTCCTTTCCCCCCACATTTGCACCCAAGTATCTAAAACTACTTCCTTCAGTCTCCCTTAATACTCACCTCCAGTCTGTTGCTACTTTCTCCCCTTTTACATCTTATCACCTTTTACCCACATTTATATTGAACTTCCTTTTGCACACCCTCCCAAAATATGTCACTAATCCTCAATCCCTCCTCTAATTGTGCTACAACCAGTCATCAGTAAACAACAACTGGCTAATCTCTCACTTTTCTCCATTTTCTTTAACCATCTCCAATCCCTGACCCACTACTCTTGCATTTACCTCTCACACCACCCCATCCACATATAAATTGAACAGCCAAGGTGACATAACACATCCCTGATGAAGTCCCACCTTAACCTCAAAGCACTTTCTTTACTTTCTTCCTGATTCTAACACAAGCTCTACTCTCGTAAAACTCTTGACAGCTCTTAAAAGCTTTCCTCCTATCATATCTACAATACCTCCCAGAGTGCCTTACTGTCTACCCTGTCATAAGCCTTTTCCAAATCCATAAAAGCCCAAAAAATACCCTTACCTTTTCCTAAAGCTTTCTCACATATGTCTTACCACAAAAATCTGATCCTGTCCTGATCCTAAACCCACAGTTCTTCACCAATTCTCTCTGTTCCTCTCCAGATCCTCTCAATCAAGACCATAAGCCTTCCCAACTACACTGTACCTCCTTTTTTTTTAACATTCTGCATGACACCCATCCAACCCAGGTGCCTTATCTGCTCTCATCATCTTAACAACTGCCTTTACCCCATCTTTCCTTCTCCATTTTCCTTACACATCATTGTCATTTTCTTAGTGCTTCCCACCGCAACTACCTTTCCCTCCCTATCCTTCACATTTAGCAACTCCCGACAATACTCTGCCCATCTTCCTCTTACTGCCTTCTCTTTCATTATCATCTCTCCATCTGCACCTTTTACATTTTCTTCTGCACTTGATTTGCCTCCTCTTTTAATTTCTTTCCAAAACATATTATTTTCATAATTTTCTGTCATACCCTTACCCCATTTCTCATCTGCTCTCCTCTTTGCCTCCTTTACCTTATGATTTACTTCTTTTATCTTTTCTTTGTACCTTTCATATGATTCTCTTGTCCTAATTTTGTAACCAAACTGTGAAAGATCCCTTCTTCTCTTCTACAACCTTCTTTGCTTCCTCATCCCACCACACACCATCTTTGCACACCTTGTGACTCCCTCCTTGAACCATCCCCCATTCCTCCTTCACTCACACGCTTCTCTCACCTTCTCCTTGTACTCCTTTTCTTCCTCATTTAAGCATTTCACTGTAATCATCTCCCTACCTTCTGTCCTTTTCCTCTTTCTGCATCTATCCTTCACTCTCAACTTACCTTCCACCAAAAAATAATCTGATATTCCCCCACTCTCCCCATAGAACATGTACATCCTTAACTCTTCCTACTATACTCCTGGTTACCACTATTTAGTCCATTAACCCTCTACCACCCTTCCATCCACCACCCTCTCCCATGTGTACTTATGCTTGACTTTCTTCCTAAACACTGTATTTGGCATCATCAACTCTCCACTACGATTTTTTCCTGGAACTCCACACTTACCAACCACTCCTTCTCTTGGTGTATTTCTTACCCTAGCATGAAGGTCTTCCAATACCACTACATTGACATTTCTCCCTAAACTCTCTATGCATTCATTTAAAACTATCAAAAAAGCCTTCCTTTTCTGTACACTCTTCTCACTACCAGGCCCATATGCACTTATAAAACCCACATCTCCCCAGTTTCACCTTCATCCATATTAACCTTGAAGAAACCTCCTCCTACTCCACTACACGCTTACCTATCTCTTCACTTACTAGTATATCCACCCCTTCTCTGCCTCATCCTCTCGTTCACTCCTGATGTCCTCCCAACTTCCAAATTCACACTCACACCTCCCTTTCAGCTTAGTTTCACTCAAAGCCAACACATCCATCTTTCCTCTCACAAATGTACTGCCTATCTCTTCCCTTTTATTCACACCTGTACTACATCTACGCACATTGAAAGACCGAAATTTTAGAGTATTGGTTGGAAAGCTCCCAGACCCTCCTATGCCTTTACGTTTTTTAGGAATGTCCCCTTTGGGACTACAGAGAGAAGGATGCAAAGTCCTATCCCCATCCTGGTTTTGTCGCCTCATATGACTCAAGTGGAAAGACTTGGTGGCAGTATTCTTATCCCCCACCACAGGGTTAGGCAAAATGAGAAAATAAATATTCAGAGAAATGGTTCAGGACAGTAAAAAGAGTGAGGGGACAGCATAATGGAGGGACAGTCGCAGTATGATAAAGTACCATAATTTCTCTGTAAATAGAGATTTCCTCTACCACAGACAAAATGATGTGTGGCTCTGGTGCATAGGAGCACCCCATATAGACCCTAAAGTATCAGCTGCATTCTACTTTGCATCTTTTAATGCTGTAATAACATGCAGCCAAAACCGCAGATGGGGACACTGCTTCTGACCCAGGGCGGTGGACAAGGTGCAGGGATGACCCGTCATCCAGGAGGTGCTCAGATGAGAGGGAGGGTGGGAGGGGTGTGGAGTGTATTTAGGGATGAAATGGGTGGGAGTGTTTTTATGCCTTTCCCTTTTTGGCTACCTCCCTTGAAAGGGGGAAAAAGCCTTGGTATATGTATGTATGTATGATGTATATATACCAAGGGCTTTTTCTCCTCTATAAGGGAGGCAACCAAGTCAGAGGCACATACTTACTCCCCTCCACCACCCTTTCCTCCCTCACAGCTTAGCTCCTCATGGATGATGGGTCATCCCTGTATCCCACCCATTGCCCTGGGTCAGAAGTAATGTAATAAGATACAGTACATCCACAGCAAGGCCGCTTCACATAATCGGCAACCCCCCCCCCCTCTCCATCCCTCCCTGCAGAAAAAGAGAAAATGGGGGAGAAATCCCTTTGGGCTGTGTCAAAATATCATTCACACATAAGCACCCCTCCCCCTCATCATCCAACCCCCCCTTTCTTGCATTAACGGTATCATCTATACACAGTCACTCTATACTCATCCCTATATCCTGCCTTCTCCCTTCCTTACTCAACAGACTTTACCCCATCCATCCATCTCATTCTCAGTCATCCCCTCAAATTCACTCCCTATACTTCTGCCTTCCACAATTCTTTTACTAATCTTTCTTCACTCATTATTTCTGTGTCCAAACCATCCCAATACTCATTGCAAGAGATAACCAGAGTAATGGGTTGATTTATTCAGTACATGAGAAAAGAAATAATGAAATAAGGATTCTCCTTGGTATTGATGTCACATTTAATTTTTTTTATTCATTTACTTATGAAGGGATGAATTAACAAGCATGAATTTGTAACAGTATTTCCAAAATTCTTAAAATTGTACATGTTAGATATCATTATCAAGAGATTTTAACTCTCTCACCATGACTTCCCATCAAAAGTAGCTGTTACTTGCAAGGCAAGGTGGTGATACATGGTAGAAGAGTATCCTCACATCTTGCACTTTCATCACATGTACCTGTTTCACTCCTTTGTGCTTAAAACCATGCAAAGAATGCACCTCATCTCTTTCTCAGAAGCACTGCTTGTTTATTCCATGCTCACTCCTATCTATATGTTCTTCTTTATCTCGCCTCTTTTGTTAAAGGATACATGTTTCCTCTCGTCCCTTGCTGCCACTTAATATGGGTAATGTTATTTTGAGTGAAAAAAAAACAATATAAGACCAGTAATTTTTTTTTTTTTTTCTTTTTTTTTTTTTTTTTTTTTTAATACTTGTGAGTGATTTCAAATAGAAATAAATTTACGCAATGCTTTGGTAACCTCTGCTTGATTATTATTATATTTAAGTGGTATTATCATATTTTAGTGGTAACCAAGAGAAGAGTAGGAAGAGTTTTGGATGTACATTTTCTTAGGGGAGAGAGTTGGGAAATATCAGATCATTTTTTGGTGGAAGGTAAGTTGAGAGTGGAGGATAGATGGAGAGAGAGGAAAAAGACAGAAAGTAGGGAAGTTCTTAGGTTAAACTGCTTAAATAAGAAAGAAAAGGAGTACAAGAACCTGAGAGAAGAGAGGGAGAGAGTGAAGAATAGAGTAGAACTAGGAGTTGAGGAATGGTGATGTTTCAAGGAGGGAGTCACAAAATATGCAAAGATGGTGTGTGCAACAAAAAGGACAGGAGGAAGTAGAAGGAATGGTAGTGAGTGCTGGAATGATGAAGCAAAGAAGGTTTTTGAAGAGAAGAAATGAGTATTCACAGATTGGTTGCAATGTAGGATGAAAGAATCACATGAGAGGTACAAAGAAAAGAGAGGTAATGGAGAGTAGATGTGAAATGGGGTAAGAGTATGACAGAAATTTTTGAAAGTAATAAAAAGATGTTTTGGAAGGAAATTAAGAGGAAGAGGAGGCGAATTAAGTAGAGAAGAAAAGGTAAAAGGTGCAGATGGAGAGATGATAATTGAAGAGACAGCAGTAAAAGGAAGATGGGCAGAGTATTGTAGGGAGTTGTTAAATGTGAAGGATAGGGAGGGAAAGGTAGTTGCAGTGGGAAGCACCAAGAAAATGACAGTGATTAATGAGGGAAATGGACAAGAAATATGAAAAGATGAGGTGAAAGCAATTACTAAAATAATGAGAGCAGGTAAGGCACCTAGGTTGGATAGGTGTCACGCAGTGTCTAAAAAAAGGAAGGTACAGTGATGGTGAACTGGCTGGTGAGGTTGTTTAATGTTTGTCCAAAAGAGGATAGAATGCTGGAGGACTGGAGGAGTGCCTGTATAGTTCCACTTTACAAGGAAAAAGGGGACAAGCATGAATGTAGTAGTTTCAGAGGGATCATTTTGTTGAGTGTAGTTGGGAAGGCTTATGGGAGGGTCTTGATTGAGAGGATTAGGAGAGGAACAGAGGGAGTAATTGGTGAAGAACAGTGTGGGTTTAGGACAGGTAGGGGTTACATGTATTAGATTTTTGTGGTAAGGCAGATATATGAGAAAACTTTAGGAAAAGGTAAGGATGCTTTTTGGGCCTTTATGGATCTGGAAAAGGCTTATGACAGGGTAGACAGAAAGGAACTCTGGGAGGTATTGCAGATATATGGGATAGGAAAGCTGTTAAGAGCAGTCAAGAGTTTTTACAAGAGTAATAGAGCCTGTGTTAGAAATGGAGAGAGCAGGTGGTTTGAGGTAAAGGTGGAACTTCACCAGGGATGTGTCATGTCACCATGGCTATTCAATTTACACATGGATGGGGTGGTGCAAGAAGTAAATGCAAGGGTAATGGGTTGGGGATTGGAGATGGTTAAAGAAAATGGAAAAAAATGGATATAAGCCAGTTGTTGTTTGCTGACAACACTAAATTTGTAACAGGATCAGAGGAGGAAAAGTGTGTGAAAGGAAGTTGAAGATTAACGTGGGTAAAAGTAAGATGATGAGATGTACAAGGGGAGAGGATGGCAACAAATTGGAAGTGAGTATTAGAGAGAAAGACCGGAGGTAGTGGATAGCTTTAAATACTTGAGGGCAAATGTGGCAGGAAATGGAGGAGTGGAGGTGGAATGTAGATTGAGAGAAGCTAGTAAATGCCTTGGGAGATTAAAAAAATGTAGTGAGAAGTAGACATTTGGGAATGGATGCTAAGAGGACATTATATAAAGGGGTGATTGTGCCACCAGCACTGTATGGAAAAGAAACATGGAACATAAGAGAGGAAGAGTTTAACTGTGTTTGAGATGAAATGCCTGAGAAGTATGGTAGGAGTTACTGTGCTAGATAGAGTGAGGAGAACGGAGGTGGAAAGGGAGTTGGGAGATAGGGTTGATGAAAGAGTATAGGGATGGTTTGGACTCATGGAAAGAATGAGTGAAGAAAGATTAGTAAAAGAGGTGTAGGTGGAAGGCAGAGGTGAAGGGAGTGAACGTAAGGGAACAACCAAGAATGAGATGGATGGATGGGGTAAAAGGGACATTGGGAAAGAGGGGGATGTCTGTTTAGGAAGGAAGGGATAAGACAGAAGATAGGAGTGAGTGGAAAATGGTTGTGTATGGATGATGCTGTGATGCATGAAATGGAGTGGGTATGTGATGGGAGGGTGAGGGAGTATGTGTGAATGATATTTTGATCCAGCCAGAAGGGATTTCTTCCCATCTCTCTGCATGAGGTGACAGAGGGGGGGGGATTTGCCAATTAAATGAAGCAGCCTTGCAGTGGATGTGCTGTGTCTTGCTACATTGCTTGTGACCAAGGGCAGTGGGTGAGATGCAGGGATGACCCATCATCCATGAGGAGCCAAGAAAAGAGGGAGGGAGTGGTGGTGAATGGGAGTGAAGTATATGGGGATGAAGTGGGTGGGAGTGGATTTATGCGTTTGACTTTGGCTGCCTCCCTTGTAAGGGGGAAAAAGCCCTTGGTATATGTATGTATATAAGTGGCAGACTTGCTTCATTGTAATCACTGACCCCTTTTCTTCAACCAGATGGTCCCCTGCAGTAGAAGAGCTTGAAGGGGATGTGGCCGAGGCTTTTGAAGAGTTCCTTAAGCTACAGCAGTAGATGCTGGGCATGTAGTTGTTGTAGATAGCAAGTGCCGGTCTACATGCTCCTACCTACCAGTTTGTAGCGTCGACATGCTCCTATGTAACAGATAGTAGCATAAGAGTAAAGTTAGTCCATGGCTGGGTTCAGGCCATGAATCACGTGGCAGGTCATTTGGGGTGAGTTGGGTTTTAAATAGCTACTGGGCTGTTTGAACAAACAGTCCATCTTCACTGTGTGTCTGAGGAAGACAGACCATATAATAGCAGTCACATTTAACAAGTTGGAAATTAAAGACAATGCTGATTGTGAAGTTGAAGAGAAGCAGAGACTTATCATTTTTACCTGAGTTTAATACAGTGTCCCACATTCTTCATAGGGATTCATACGAGTGGTTTACTCGCGTGCTTGCAATAACACGAGTTTATCAGGGAGTTGACTTTGTGTGAGCTAATACTTACACCTCAGATTTCAGGAGAGCTTATGTTAAATCAAATCATTTTCATGATTCGTTACTGGATTGATATAAAACACAAAACAAGAAAAAGAGACAAGTGATGCAAAGTGATGCCGGCCGGCAACGGTATTATGATTTCTAGACATGAAAATGTATTAATCCCAGTGCCTCATCTCGACAACATAGAACATCATGTGTGTGAGCTTCCCTGGCCTCGTCTGTGCTCTGTGGCCATCTCCCATAGCTTTCCTACTTTTTTGAAAGTGATGTGCACTTGTTTTATGGAGTTTTAATAGTGAAAATAGTCCACTGAAGCAAAAGAGTACAGAAAGCATTCTCATGTGAATCACAATGTATTGATATACTCATAAATGTTAGATTATTCTGTAAGTATGCAAGTGTTGAGTCTCAGCCGCCCCAGCCCAGGGAAGTTCATGCCAGGAAGGTTCATTTGCACCCTTAGATTCATATTTAGTGTTTGAATTGTCATACTTGCTGTAGGACATTGAAACATTATTGTTATTGGGCGGGATTGTGCGCCCAAGTTGGGTTTTTTGAGAACTATGGTGGCCCTGTTCATATTAGGAATACCGGTACATTTGTATCAAGGCCGTATCACACTGACACCAGCCATCTTGTGTTCCAATTCTGCTTGGTATTGCTTATGTGAAAGATGATTGGTTCAGTTGTAGGATTGAAAAGTAAAGTATAATTTTTTTTTTTTATTATTATTATTATTATTATTATTTTTTAGTTGTAAACTGCAAAGGCTATGTACATACTTTTATCTGCTACCTCTCCTGGTCTTCCCCTTTTTTTCACCATTCAGTCTGTTACTTTTTGTCTTTCCTTTCCACCTTATTGCATTGTTCATTTATTCACTTCTCTCAAGAGTATTTTATTTCATTATGCTTTAATGCATTGTTTTCATGCAAGGACAGCTGGAAAGCTGAGGTTACTGTGCTCAATAGTATTGACAATACAAAATTTGTATATTGTTTTTATATCATTTTTTGTTTGTATCATGAAATGAAGCATTCCTATTTTTAGATGATGCATTCATTTAATTCATCTTGTGTCAATTAGATGCATCTCAGTATTTATTATGTAGGATTTTATTTGTCTCTGGTGATAGTTTCCATGAATGTAATTGATGTTTTGGGTTTAACTGAAACTTGTGTTTGTCGGGGATATATATATATATATATTTATATATATATGAATATTTACTTGTATAAGGCTTTAGCCATTCTTCTAGGTTTTTTGGATGTGAGGAACTTGATGCTATTCTTGTAAAGCAAAAAGGAAAGTAATCTCCGGTCTTGTATCCAAGAAGTAGGATGGCAGCCTTGTGGCCTCAGCTCCTGCTGGTGTGTGGGCAGCCCAGGTGCACATCAGGTTGTTGTTATTGTTGTTGTTGTTGGAGATTGAGCTTTTCAGATGACAAATATAATATAAACAAAAACCTGCACGGATTTTGTTAATACCATTCACAAATGGTCTTCGCTGGATGAGATGTGGGGTATGTTTAAAGGCTATTTAACTTTTATACCTTGGAAATTTAGATGTACAAAAGTTTTCTTTATTTTTATCTTGTTTTATTATTTTTTTTCATCTCTGCTCCCTACTGTGCGTAGAAACGTGAAATAAATGAGTCTGCTTCAGTTTCATAGTGTTCTTACAGCCTTTATGAATGATAAAAGAACAATAGTAATAATAATTGCCATAAGATTCACTGACTAGAAAAGTGCAGTCCCCACAGTTGATGTGGCAGAGGTCCTTGAGCTTACCCATAGATCTATCTGTAATGAAACATTGGACTGTTGACTGTCATATCAATGTTGAACCATTTCTAAGTCACCAACTTGTAGTAGTAGGAGGAAGAGGGAAGCAGTCACTGGTTGTTAGCTCTACTTGTGGGAAAATGTGGAGGAAATGGAGTTGATGATCTTGGTCCTGGTCTGGAGTCAACTCCAGGTGGAGGTGTGGATGATGAGAGGATTTTATGACAGTTGGCAGGGAGTTGATTCTGAGGTCCATCAAACAGGACCACCACTTGCAGGCACTCATTGTCCCACTCGAGCTTCAAGATACATGGAAGTCCATGTAATCAGGTTAGCAAAATTTTGATGAAATATTCAATGTATGTCTTGGTAGGTATCAGTTTACAAATGAGAAGAAATTAAGAGAAATGTATGAAATTCATTTTTTTTTTATCCCTTTTTTAAATTGTAGCCAATGAAAGGGAGGTGGAGTTAGATTCTTCTCTCTGGGAAGAACTGTTGTCACACCAGCTCTACCTAGTGCCCTATGGGACTGACACTTGCCATGGAAAGTTGCAACTAAGTTTGAAGTAGTGATAGAGACAGACATTATAAGCAGTTTCTTTGATACTCTCCTACTATATTAATCACTACAGTACGAGTCAAATTCTTGCGCACAGCATTAGCTGCCATATATACGATGTATCACACTACTGTAAGGGGGAAAAAGCCTTTGGTATATGTATGTATCACACTCCTTCCATTATAGAATATAAAGTCACTGCTGTATTACTCATTCTCTTTTACTCTATAATAAACAGAAAATGTGATCAAGCCAGTTCACAGAATCTGGGAGTAACTTGTGTACAACTACCAAAAATACAAATGATCAAGATGCTGACACCAGCTAATAGGCATCATTGTACCAAAGGGGTTAATAGTAATTTTGCTCCTTTTTGCTAACCTGATAAAAGTTCCATGGTAATGGCATGGGACAAAAGGGGTAGAAGGTGACTTCTGGAATCCCAAAATTACAACCTACATTTAGATTATAGGCCCGCTGACAATGATGCGTGACAGCAGGGAGAAAGGAAATACAGTGAGTCCTCCTTATACGGTAATTCTTTATCCGGTAAATTCACCGTTACGGTATTTGGTAATTACTACCCTTGATTCTATTTACGGTAAGAAAAATTCACAGATATGGTATCCGCTAGATATTTTGAAGAGGAAAGAGCAGGGAGAAGGTATGTCTGCCATATCCTATTATTACATGTTATAATGGGTTCGGTATATGGTAATTTCAATTTGCAGTAAGGTTTTCAGGAATGCATATGTACTGTATAAGAAGGACTCACTGTAGCGATCTCTTGAAGCCTTGAGTAACACAGTGAGTGTAGGCCCAGGATCCATTTCACTTGCCTTACATGGGGAATCTTATTTTATATATACATATATATATATATTTTTTTCAACCACAATTCACTTTCAATTCCATACCATCGCAGTCGAGACTGAGAAGCTCGAAGGAGGCATATATTGGAAATTGAAATGTGATCAAGCCAAGGACTCAAACTCAGCTTGGATGTGACAGGGTGTCACTCATTACGCTATCAAAAGGAGCAAAATTGCTATTAACCCCTATGGTATGATGATGCCTATGTAGGCATTGTGAGGCGTGAGTGGGTACACGAGGATGCTAGTGTCGGCATCTTGATTATATTTTATATATATACAGTGAGACCTCTTATTAATGGACATTAATTAGCTGTGTTTGCGGTGTTTTTGCTGTGTTTTTGGTGTTTTTGGTGCTGTTGTTTAGTGCGTGCAATCACTATGCCACCCAAAAACCACTCCAAAACACCAAAAACACAGCGAAAACACCGCAAACACAGCTAATTAATGTCTGTTAATGAGAGGTCTCACTGTATGTATATATATATATATACTTTTTTTATTATTATTATTATTTTTTTTTTCTTCTTCTTTTTGTGGGAAATGGGGTTCTGAAGCTGGAAAATTTCACACGTTTCAAAGTTCTTTTCTTCCTTGCAAATTTTTGTATATCCGTGTCTGATATTCTTGTATGTTAATGGTTTTTTTCTCTCTTCTCTCTCCCCACCTCTCCCATATCTTCTCTCTTGTGTTGCTATCTCTCATCTTTTCTCAAACCAATTCTTTTTATAGTTCTGCCCCACTCATTTTTGGCATCTATTCAACCCTACATTATAAGTGCATGTATGTGTGTATGTACTGTATAATGTGTGCAGTAAAAACACTAGAGACATGTTATACAAATGCAAGGAAACCACTGTGAAAAGAAACAACCAGAGCAGAGCACTTTCATGTATTACACCTTCAGTGTAGAAATACATAATACAAACATGATATACAGTAGGGAAAAGGGGACATAGACATGAGGGATCAATGTGTCAACAGTGAAGGTAGTGAATATTATATTTGGTCACTACCTTCTCCCTCCACACATGAATCCCTTGTGCCCATGTCCCATTTTCTTTACCGTATATTATGTTTGTACGTACTATGTATTTCTACAGTGAAGATGTAATACACAAAAGTGCTCTGCTGTGGTCATTTCTTTTCATAGTGGTTACCATGCATGTATATGTGTATGTGTATTTGCAGAAAATCAAGTAAGTGCCATGATCAATTGAGGATCGAGAGTGCAATATGTACATGTAGGAAAGAACCACTAGCCAGAGGATAAAGACAAAAAACAATAATGGAATGTAATGATTTCATAGAGGATGAACTGGAAAAGCAACATTGTCATATCTGTGTCATATGTCACAAACAAATCCTGCCATGTCCTCACTCCTGTGTTGAATCCAGCGATGAAAGTAGTAGATACAGATGATGACACAGAACTGCTGAAGTGACACAATAGTACTTAACTGTACAATTCTTTCCTGGAGCTTCACTGGCCGGAAACCCGGCCCTACCATTAATCAACAAATCTCCATTTTTCCATACAGATTTATTTTGGGAAGATGTTAAACTATTGTTTATGTTGTATGTGTGTGTATTTACCTAGTTGTATTTTACGGGAAGGGGAGCTATGCTCGTGGTGTCCCATCTTCATATCTCGTTTTATCTAAACTGTTTTTAGATTCGTGCATTGTTTTTGCACACACCACTTTCTCATCTGACTTGTTCCAAATGTCTGTTACTCTGTGGGGAAAGCTGTTCTTTTTTAGGTCTCTTCTATAACTTGTCTTTCTTGATTTTCTTTCCGTGTCTTCTTGTATTTCTATCATCCCATTTTATTAGATCCTCTCTATCAATAGTTTCTATGCCTTTCATGATTCTATAAATAGTTATCAAATCTCCTCTCTTCTTTGCTCTAATGTCTGTAGCTCAAGTTTTGCTAGTCTCTTCATATGATAGTTTTGAGAATGTTGGTGCCAATTTTGTAATTGCTCTTTGTATTCTTTCAAGTTTTGTTATACATTTTTTTGTACTTGGTGACCACATCGTTGCTGCATATTTCAATCTTGGTCTTATTAAAGTTATTAGTATTTTTTTCACCATTTCTTCATCCAGGTATGTAAATGCCACATTGATTGTTCTTATTAAATTATAAGTTTCTCCAAAAATCTTGTTTATATGTTTCTCAGGTGACATATTATTCTTAATAATGACTCCCAGGTCCTTCTCATTTTCTACTTTTTTTATTCCTTCTCCCAATTTATATGATCCTACTATTCTTTTTTTGCTTCTTCCAAATTACATTATACTACACTTCTTAGTATTGAACTTCATCTCCCACTTCCTGCTCCATTCCCATACTTTATTGAGATCACTCTGTAGTGACTCTCAATCTTCTTCAGTGTTCACTTTTTTCAACAGTTTTGCATCATCCGCAAAGAAGCTCGTATAACTTTCAATTCCTTCATCCATATCATTAATATATATAGCAAACATTATTGGGGCCAGAACTGTTCCTTGTGGAACACCACTTATCACTTCATCCCAATTAGAGTGTCTCTTATCACCACTCATTTTTCTTTCTTGCAAAAAGTCTTCCATCCATTTCAGCAGTTTGCCCTGTATTCCTCCTGTAGTTTCTAATTTCTTAAGCAACTTCTTATGTGGCACCTTGTCAAAAGCTTTTTTTAGGTCTAGAAATGCACAATCAGCTCATCCATCTCTTTCTTGTATTATATCTATTAGCCTTGAATAGAAACATATTAAGTTTGTGACGCATGATCGTCCCTGTCTGAATCCAAATTGCCTTGGATTTAGTACGCTGTTTTTTTCTAAATGCCTTACCCATCTACTTTTGATAGTTCTTTCACAAATTTTTGCTATCGTGCTTGTTAGAGAGACTGGTCTATAGTTTGTAGGGTCTTCTTTGTTTCCCCCTTTATATATAGGTACTATATTTGCTCTTCTCCAATCTTTTGGAACTTTTCCTTCTTTCAATAAACTGTTTATTAGGCTATGTATTTTGTCTGCCAGTTCATTCCTGCATTCTCTCAAAATCCAGTCTGCTATTTCATCTGGTCCAATTGATTTTCTGACATCAAGATTACTCTAGTGTTTCATTATTTCATTCCTTGTTACTTCTATTTCTTTCACAGGGGGGACTTTCTCCTCCCATTCGATCTCTCCAGGTTGTATGTTCTCCCTTGTAAACACTGATTTAAAATGCTTGTTCATTAGTTCTGCCATTTCTATTTCCTCTGTGTATTCAACTCCTCCTTGTCATAGTTTCTCTAAATCTTGTTTATTTTTCACTTTGTTATTTACAAATCTGTAAAATAATTTTGGTTGGTCTTTACATTTTTCTATGACATCTTTTTCGTATTTTCTTTTTTCTTCTCTGCACACTTGTACATATTCATTTCTATAGTATATATTTTCCATTTTTCAGGTCTTTTGTTTTTCTTCAATTTGGTCCAAGCTTTATCTCTTTTGTCTTTTAACTCCCTACAACTTTTGTTGTACCAGCACTTTACATATTCTTTTTCTTGCTTTTGTCTTGAGACATACTTTTCCACCCCTTTATAAATTCTTGTCAAAATCCATTTCTCTTCCACTGTTGTTTCCTCTTTGTATATTCTTTCCCAGTCTTCTTTTTGAAAGAATTCTCTTATTCTATATAAAAAAAAAATCATACATCAATCTTCCTTTTCTATATTGTTCATTTCTTTTTATGTATTTTCTCATTTAGTTCCATTTCAATCAATATGTGGTCATTTTTACTTATTGGTGTCTTATATTCAATCTTTTCTGCAATTTCAGGTTCTGATGTGATTATTAGGTCCAGTCTCAATGGTTCTTCATTTCTATACCTAGTGTTCTCTTGAATCCATTGAGTCATTGTATGGTCAATAATCATATCAAGTACTACATTTCCCCATGAGTCATCTCCACCCTTTACTGTCATCTCTTCCCAGCAGACTTCTTTACAATTAAAGTCACCCATTATAACTATTCTTCCTCCATCTTCCATGATCTTATTTAATGTTATCCTTGTGTCTTCTAACATACTTTTATGTTCTCTCTCTTCCCACGAGGCTGTTTTAGGAGGTACATAATTTATTACAAACTTTCTGCTCTTATTATCTCTGTCTTCCACTTCCATCATAATCATCTCTATTCTATCCATATGTGACATTCTTCACATTTATATCCTTAGTCAGGAACATAACTCCACCCCCTTATTTTGCCTCTCTGTTTCTAATCCAATAATTATATGCACCATGCCCTACACTGTTGAGTGGTAGTGGACCTTTCAATCTTGTCTCTACAATTCCCATTATGTCCGGTTCTTTTTCCTTCAGATAACCATTCAGTTCGTTCAATCCTGTTATTAAGCCATATATATTTGTATAAGACACTCTTAATTTTCTGCTACTTCCATTGTATTTTCTGTTTCCCTTTTATTTTTCTCTGTTATGTGCCATTTCCTCACTTTCATATTCACTACTCTCCAATAGAATTCCTCTTTTTCTGACTCTGTCCTCATCCCGTTTTTTCCTTAGCTTCTTGTATTTTTGTTTTCTCATCCTCTCCTTCCTCTTTATTCATTTCTCTTTTTATCCATACCTTTTTATATTGTTCACTGTCTGCTAGTTTCCCTGTTTTTGGTAAGATATTCTCTGCTGTCGTTTTTGACCTGAATTTAACCTTAATTGGTCTGGTCTTATCTGTACTATATTTCCCGATCCTTTACATTTCTTCAATTGGTTCCCCTATTTCAGGTTCATCTTCCTGAACTAATTCTAATATATTAGTTACTTTTTCTTTTTCCTCCTTAATTCTTGTAGTCCTATTTAGATTATACTTCTCTTCCATACCTAATCTAATTATACATTTATTTTTATCTGCTAAGTCTCTTACTATATTCTTCTGTCTCATCACTTTAATAACTGTGTCTTCAGTTTGTTCTTTCATATGCTGTTTCACTATATCATTAAATGCAATTTTGTTGTTCTCTTGGATTTTTTTTTCCAACTCTGTGCTTCTTTTACTATGGACTCTTTATTGTCTTTATTATTCCTCTTTAATTCCTCATTCTCATCTTTTCTTTTAACTGTCTTTTCAATACTTCTATTTCTTTAGGTAGTTTTTGGTTCACCTTCTCTAATTCTTCCAATTTTTCAACTCTCTGCGTGATCTGCGTAAGTTGACCGAACGTATCCTCCCAATGTTTGACAATTTTCTCAATTTTTTCTTCTAGACTTGCTAATTGGGGTAGAGGGGCTTCCCCCCTCATTAAATCCATGGAAATTATTATCTTCACCTTCCATTGTGCTGCTCTTACCTATATTTCTAATCTTTACATTTTTGTTAATCCCTTCTTAATCTCCAAAATCCTCCGGGCAGCGTTTGTTGACATAGCGTCTGCCTGCCTGGACCAAGTCTTCCCCTTCCTCATTTCCTTCCATTTCCCTCAGTAATCCCTTCCCTTCTCCTTTTTCATCACCTTCCCACTACACCACGAGCTTTCCCCTTCCCTATAAATACAAAAAGGTACTTCCTCGACGCTGAGATCCACGTAAATTTCCCTTCTTTTTCGGAGCTCCAATCTTCGCTGTGAATCCGTCTACGCGCGCGCGCTCGTGTGTGTGTGTGTGTGTGCATTTACCTAGTATCTTACAGGAAAGGAAGCTATGTTCGTGGTGTCCTGTCTTTGCATCTTGCAGTGTCTAGTTTGCTCTTAGATTTTTGTATATTTTTTGCACACACTATTGTTTCATCCAGTTTGTTCCAGAGATCCAAGTCTCTTATATAGCTGTCCTTTTTGAGTTTTTTTTTTTTCTAATATCCTCTTGTATATCAGGGGCATTTCATTTGTGATGATTACTCCCAGGTCTTTTTAACCCCTTCCATACGGTGCCGCATACGTAGGCGGCATGAGGAGCAAGTGGATACGCGAGGCTGCCATATCGGCGTCTTGATTATATTTATTGTAGTTGCCCCTCCGTAATGACATTCTCTCTAAACCAGTGGTTCCCAAACTTTTTTCTGTCATTTCCCCCTGCACCCAGGTCAACTATCCAGATTTCCCCCTTCATGTGTAGCAGGGAAAGAGTAGTTGAAATACACTGTGACTATTTACTAATTTATTTTTCAAATGTACAAATATACTGATAAACAGGCATTCTCTCTCTCTCAGACATGAGAAAATCCATCAGAGATTTTTTTTAGTAGGTAGTGTAATTATTTCCCCCTGGTAGCTTCAAATTTCCCCCCAGGGGGAAATTTCCCCCAGTTTGGGAACCACTGCTCTAAACTGTCTTCATCACATTTTCTATGGTTATCAATATTCACGGGTGAAAGAGAAAACGATCGATATAAGCGGTGACTATACTTTATGATGCGAGTATTATTACGACACTCTCTCCCTCTGGGTAATTTTGAGGGTCATTTTGGCCACTTATCACGATTGGGTCACCACCTCAGCTACAGGTCGAGGGCCACCAGGGCTCTTGCGGATCGCACTTAGATACTGCTCAGGCTAAAAGTACGGGCGCCAAAAGGCGGAAATGAGAGGGGAAAATTACACACAAATTTGGCTGGTCGCCACAACCTCGCCCTTGGGTCCAGGTTCCCCACGTCTACCTCGCTGTGCCCTGTGGACGACTCTCTCCCTCTGGAGTAAGTTTGGGCCAAATCGGAGACATGACGGTTTTTGTCCAAATCCGTGGGTTAACCCCTTTGGTAATTTTGAGGGTCATTTTGGCCACTTGTCCCGATTGGGTCATCACCTCAGCTACAGGTCGAGGGCCACCAGGGCTCTTGCGGATCGCACTTAGATACTGCTCAGGCTAAAAGTACGGGCGCCAACAGGCGGAAATGAGAGGGGAAAATTACACACAAATTAGGCTGGTCGCCACAACCTTGCCCTTGGGTCCAGGTTCCCCACGTTTACCTCACTGTCCCCTGTGGACGACTCTCTCCCTCTGGAGTAAGTTTGGGCCAAATCGGAGACATAACGGCTTTTGTCCAAGGGGCGAGGTTGTGGCGACCAGCCAAATTTGTTTGTGTCTGTGTAATTTCCCCCTCTCATTTCCGCCTCTTGGCGCCCGTACTTTTAATCTGAGCAGTATCTAAGTGTGATCCGCAAGAGCCCTGGTGGCCCTCGACCTGTAGCTGAGGTGGTGACCCAATCGGGACAAGTGGCCAAAATGACCCTCAAAATTACCCACGGATTTGGACAAAAACCGTCATGTCTCCGATTTGGCCCAAACTTACTCCAGAGGGAGAGAGTCGTCCACAGGGCACAGCGAGGTAGACGTGGGGAACCTGGACCCAAGGGCGAGGTTGTGGCGGCCAGCCAAATTTGTTTGTGTTTGTGTAATTTTCCCCTCTCATTTCCGCCTGTTGGCGCCCGTATCACAGCGAGGTAGACGTGGAGAACCTGGACCCAAGGGCGAGGTTGTGGCGACCAGCCAAATTTGTGTGTAATTTTCCCCTCTCATTTCCGCCTGTTGGCGCCCGTACTTTTAGCCTGAGCAGTATCTAAGTGCGATCCGCAAGAGCCCTGGTGGCCCTCGACCTGTAGCTGAGGTGGTGACCCAATCGGGACAAGTGGCCAAAATGACCCTCAAAATTACCAAAGGGACCCACGGATTTGGACAAAAACCGTCATGTCTCCGATTTGGCCCAAACTTACTCCAGAGGGAGAGAGTCGTCCACAGGGCACAGCGAGGTAGACGTGGGGAACCTGGACCCAAGGGCGAGGTTGTGGCGACCAGCCAAATTTGTGTGTAATTTTCCCCTCTCATTTCCGCCTGTTGGCGCCCGTACTTTTAGCCTGAGCAGTATCTAAGTGCGATCCGCAAGAGCCCTGGTGGCCCTCGACCTGTAGCTGAGGTGGTGACCCAATCGGGACAAGTGGCCAAAATGACCCTCAAAATTACCAAAAACCGTCATGTCTCCGATTTGGCCCAAACTTACTCCAGAGGGAGAGAGTCGTCCACAGGGCACAGCGAGGTAGACGTGGGGAACCTGGACCCAAGGGCGAGGTTGTGGCGACCAGCCAAATTTGTTTGTGTTTGTGTAATTTTCCCCTCTCATTTCCGCCTGTTGGCGCCCGTACTTTTAGCCTGAGCAGTATCTAAGTGCGATCCGCAAGAGCCCTGGTGGCCCTCGACCTGTAGCTGAGGTGGTGACCCAATCGGGACAAGTGGCCAAAATGACCCTCAAAATTACCAAAGGGACAAAAACCGTCATGTCTCCGATTTGGCCCAAACTTACTCCAGAGGGAGAGAGTCGTCCACAGGGCACAGCGAGGTAGACGTGGGGAACCTGGACCCAAGGGCGAGGTTGTGGCGACCAGCCAAATTTGTGTGTAATTTTCCCCTCTCATTTCCGCCTGTTGGCGCCCGTACTTTTAGCCTGAGCAGTATCTAAGTGCGATCCGCAAGAGCCCTGGTGGCCCTCGACCTGTAGCTGAGGTGGTGACCCAATCGGGACAAGTGGCCAAAATGACCCTCAAAATTACCAAAGGATTTGGACAAAAACCGTCATGTCTCCGATTTGGCCCAAACTTACTCCAGAGGGAGAGAGTCGTCCACAGGGCACAGCGAGGTAGACGTGGGGAACCTGGACCCAATGGCGAGGTTGTGGCGACCAGCCAAATTTGTTTGTGTTTGTGTAATTTTCCCTCTCATTTCCGCCTGTTGGCGCCCGTACTTTTAGCCTGAGCAGTATCTAAGTGCGATCCGCAAGAGCCCTGGTGGCCCTCGACCTGTAGCTGAGGTGGTGACCCAATCGGGACAAGTGGCCAAAATGACCCTCAAAATTACCAAAGACCAAAAACCGTCATGTCTCCGATTTGGCCCAAACCTACTCCAGAGGGAGAGAGTCGTCCACAGGGCACAGCGAGGTAGACGTGGGGAACCTGGACCCAAGGGCGAGGTTGTGGCGACCAGCCAAATTTGTGTGTAATTTTCCCCTCTCATTTCCGCCTGTTGGCGCCCGTACTTTTAGCCTGAGCAGTATCTAAGTGCGATCCGCAAGAGCTCTGGTGGGCCTCGACCTGTAGCTGAGGTGGTGACCCAATCGGGACAAGTGGCCAAAATGACCCTCAAAATTACCAAAGGGGTTAACCCACGGATTTGGCCCAAAACCGTCATGTCTCCGATTTGGCCCAAACCTACTCCAGAGGGAGAGAGTCGTCCACAGGGCACAGCGAGGTAGACGTGGGGAACCTGGACCCAAGGGCGAGGTTGTGGCGACCAGCCAAATTTGTATGTAATTTTCCCCTCTCATTTCCGGCTGTTGGCGCCCGTACTTTTAGCCTGAGCAGTATCTAAGTGCGATCCGCAAGAGCCCTGGTGGCCCTCGACCTGTAGCTGAGGTGGTGACCCAATCGGGACAAGTGGCCAAAATGACCCTCAAAATTACCAAAGGATTTGGACAAAAACCGTCATGTCTCCGATTTGGCCCAAACTTACTCCAGAGGGAGAGAGTCGTCCACAGGGCACAGCGAGGTAGACGTGGGGAACCTGGACCCAAGGGCGAGGTTGTGGCGACCAGCCAAATTTGTTTGTGTTTGTGTAATTTCCCCTCTCATTTCCGCCTGTTGGCGCCCGTACTTTTAGCCTGAGCAGTATCTAAGTGCGATCCGCAAGAGCCCTGGTGGCCCTCGACCTGTAGCTGAGGTGGTGACCCAATCGGGACAAGTGGCCAAAATTACCCTCAAAATTACAAAATTAAAAACCGTCATGTCTCCGATTTGGCCCAAACTTACTCCAGAGGGAGAGAGTCGTCCACAGGGCACAGCGAGGTAGACGTGGGGAACCTGGACCCAAGGGCGAGGTTGTGGCGACCAGCCAAATTTGTGTGTAATTTTCCCCTCTCATTTCCGCCTGTTGGCGCCCGTACTTTTAGCCTGAGCAGTATCTAAGTGTGATCCGCAAGAGCCCTGGTGGCCCTTGACCTGTACCTAACGTGATGACCCAATCGGTTCAAGTGGCCAAAATGACCCTCAAAATTACCAAAGGGGTTAACCCACGGGTTTGGACAAAAACCGTCATGTCTCCGATTTGGCCCAAACTTACTTCAGAGGGAGAGAGTCGTCCACAGGGCACAGCGAGGTAGACGTGGGGAACCTGGACCCAAGGGCGAGGTTGTGGCGACCAGCCAAATTTGTGTGGGGTTTGTGTAATTTTCCCCTCCCAATTCCGCCTGTTGGCGCCCGTACTTTTAGCCTGAGCAGTATCTAAGTGCGATCCGCAAGAGCCCTGGTGGCCCTCGACCTGTAGCTGAGGTGGTGACCCAATCGGGACAAGTGGCCAAAATGACCCTCAAAATTACCAAAGGATTTGGACAAAAACCGTCATGTCTCCGATTTGGCCCAAACTTACTCCAGAGGGAGAGAGTCGTCCACAGGGCACAGCGAGGTAGACGTGGGGAACCTGGACCCAAGGGCGAGGTTGTGGCGACCAGCCAAATTTGTTTGTGTTTGTGTAATTTTCCCCTCTCATTTCCGCCTGTTGGCGCCCGTACTTTTAGCCTGAGCAGTATCTAAGTGCGATCCGCAAGAGCCCTGGTGGCCCTCGACCTGTAGCTGAGGTGGTGACCCAATCGGGACAAGTGGCCAAAATTACCCTCAAAATTACCATAAACCGTCATGTCTCCGATTTGGCCCAAACTTACTCCAGAGGGAGAGAGTCGTCCACAGGGCACAGCGAGGTAGACGTGGGGAACCTGGACCCAAGGGCGAGGTTGTGGCGACCAGCCAAATTTGTGTGTAATTTTCCCCTCTCATTTCCGCCTGTTGGCGCCCGTACTTTTAGCCTGAGCAGTATCTAAGTGCGATCCGCAAGAGCCCTGGTGGCCCTCGACCTGTAGCTGAGGTGGTGACCCAATCGGGACAAGTGGCCAAAATGACCCTCAAAATTACCAAAGGCCAAAAACCGTCATGTCTCCGATTTGGCCCAAACTTACTCCAGAGGGAGAGAGTCGTCCACAGGGCACAGCGAGGTAGACGTGGGGAAGCTGGACCCAAGGGCGAGGTTGTGGCGACCAGCCAAATTTGTTTGTGTTTGTGTAATTTTCCCCTCTCATTTCCGCCTGTTGGCGCCCGTACTTTTAGCCTGAGCAGTATCTAAGTGCGATCCGCAAGAGCCCTGGTGGCCCTCGACCTGTAGCTGAGGTGGTGACCCAATCGGGACAAGTGGCCAAAATGACCCTCAAAATTACCAAAGGGGTTAACCCACGGATTTGGACAAAAACCGTCATGTCTCCGATTTGGCCCAAACTTACTCCAGAGGGAGAGAGTGTCGTAATAATACTCGCATCATAAAGTATAGTCACCGCTTATATCGATCGTTCTCTCTTTCACCCGTGAATATTGATAACCATAGAAAATGTGATGAAGACAGTTTAGAGCAGTGGTTCCCAAACTGGGGGAAATTTCCCCCTGGGGGGAAATTTGAAGCTACCAGGGGGAAATAATTAAACTACCTACTAACTAAAAAAAATCTCTGATGGATTTTCTCATGTCCGAGAGAGAAAGAGAGAGAGAATGCCTGTTTATCAGTATATTTGTACATTTGAAAAATAAATTAGTAAATAGTCACAGTGTATTTCAACTACTCTTTCCCTGCTACACATGAAGGGGGAAATCTGGATAGTTGACCTGGGTGCAGAGGGAAATGACAGGAATAAGTTTGGGAACCACTGGTTTAGAGAGTATGTCATTACGGAGGGGCAACTACAATAAATATAATCAAGACGCCGATATGGCAGCCTCGCGTATCCACTTGCTCCTCATGCCGCCTACGTATGCGGCACCGTATGGAAGGGGTTAAGATTCCACTTTCTTTATTTCCTTCGTTCCGATTTTATATTGTCCTGATATTGTTTTTTTTTTTCTGAATTCCATTATGCTATATTTCTTGATGTTGAAGTCTACTTCCCACTTCTGACTCCATTTTCAAACCCTGTTCAGGTCTGTCTGCAGTGATTCACAATCTGTTTCAGTATTCACTTTCCTCAGCAATTTAGCGTTGTCTGCAAAGAAACTCATGTAACATTCCACATCTTCATCCATGTCATTCACATAAATAGCAAACATTATTGGAGCCAATACTGATCCCTGTGGAACTCCACTAATCACCTCTTCCCAAGCTGAGCTATTCTCTCAGCACTACCCTCATTTTCCTTCCATGCAAAAAATCCTCCATCCAGTTTAGTAGTTTACCTTATATCCTTCCTATGTTTTCCATTTTTTGAATAATTTTTATGTGTTACTTTGTCAAAGGCTTTTTGTAAGTCTAGGAAAGCACAATCAGCCAATCCATTCCTTGTATTATATCTATTAATTTTGAGTAGAAACAGATTAAATCTGTAGCACATGATCTCCCCATCTGAATCCAAATTGTCCCGAATTTATTATATTGTTTTCGTCCAGGTGTTTTATCTGTCCGTTATTAATAACTTTTTCACAACTTTTGGTTACAGTGCTTGTAAGGGAAACTGGTCTGTAATTTGTTGGGTCTTGTTTGTTTCCTCTTTTATATATTGGAACAACATTGGCATTTTCCAGTTATTTGATATTTTTAGTTCTTTGAATGAACAACTTATAATGTTATATATTTTGTCTTTTAAATCTATTCTCTTAGTATCCAATTTGTTATTCCGTCTGGGTCGTGTGATTTCCTGACATCAAGGTTCGTTCATGGTTTCGTTATTTCCTTTTGTGTTATTGTTATTACCATCATGGGAGGTGGGGGGGGGGGGGGTCGCACATTGTTCCCTTCATCTCAATGCTGTGTTTGTACTATTTCTCTAGTGAAAACCGACTTGAAGTAATTGTTCATGACTTCAGCCATTTCTAAATATTCTGTGTACTCTATTTCCATGACGTAGTTTCGCCATTTCCTGTTTATTCTTAAGTTTACCATTCACATATCTATAGAATAGCTTAGGTTGATCTTTACATTTTTCTATGATGTCTTTTTTCGTAATTTCTTTTTTTCCTCTGCGCACTTTTACATTTTTATTTCTCTGATGTATATTTGCCTTTTACCATATTCTTTTTTTTTTTTTTTTTTTTTTTTCCATCTTTTCCAAGCGTTACCTCCTCTATCGCGTCACTGCATCTTCTGTTGAACCGGCACTTGTTACACCTTTTCATGTTTCTGTCTTGGTACGTATTTATCCACTTCTTCATTACAAATTTCCATCAAAATCATTCATTTCTCTTCCACTTGTATCTCTTAATTGTAGATTTTTTTTCCCAGTTTGCATTTTGAAAGAATTTCAGTTTACCAAAGTCCGTTTTGTTGTACATTAGTCTTCCCTTTCTGTATTTCTCATTTCTCTCTATGTATAATTCCTCTTTAGTTCAAATTCTATTGATATGTGATCACTCTTCCCAAATGGTGTCTTGTATTCAATTTTATCAACAATTTCAGGTTCTGTTGTAAATATTAAGTCTAGTCTCGACGGTTCTTTATTACCTCTATCTGGTGTTTTCTTTTACCCATTGTGTGTGTGTGTGTGTGTGTGTGTGTGTGTGTGTGTGTGTGTGTGTGTGTGTGTGTGTGTGTGTGTGTGTGTGTGTGTGTGTGTGTGTGAATACACGAGTATATATTCATTTCTCAGTACACAAGCATAGGCGCAGGCAATATACACACAGCTCAGTGAATTTTCAAACAAGAAAATGTTACATGATAACAAGCAAAGAATGACGTGGCATGACGTGGTGCGTGTCATGGAGTTACGTGCACCGTTGCGTCATGATTTCGTGTTGCATGTCATGAATTCCAGTGAGCTGGACACCAGTTTGGGTCCTGGACAAAGGTATGTGTGTGTGCATGTATATATATATATATATATATATATATATATATATATATATATATATATATATATATATATATATATATATATTCACATTATTTATTTGTGTAAGGACTTTCCCTGTTTTACTTCCTTGTCGGAACCTTTTCTATTCGTATTTCTAAAATATAAAATTCTCACCAATTTATTCTTTTATTCTAAACCAATTCTGTATTTCATATTTATATATTGTTAAAAATCTAAATAATTTATATATTGTAAAAAGTCTAAATAATTTTTTTTTTATTCTAAACCGATTCTGTATTTCATATTTATACATTGTAAAAAATCTATCCCCCTGCTCTTTCATTCTGATTATTTATTTATTTTTCCTATTTCAAAGGATTACAAAGGATTACAAAGGCGGAGCATGCCGACAGGAGACCTTTTGATCCATGTCTAGGTCGGATGCGAAAAGAAATCATATTAATAATATAATAAATAAAAACCATGATAATGTGAATAACAAATAAAATACATAAATAAATGCATAGGTATAGTTAAATAATAAACAAACAGGTAAATAGTAAATAATAATAAATTGACATATAACTAATAATAAATGAAAATCAAACAGACAAATGATAACAAAACAAAAACAAATAATATAAGATAGATCATAATCATTACAGCATCTTACTTAGGTATTTATCTAAATGATTCTTAAAGCTTCGAACTGAACTACATTGCACTACCTGTGCAGGAAGTTTATTCCATTCATTAACTACACGGTTGGCAAAGTTGTTTCTACCTACTTCCAAATTGAATCTATTTCCGGACAGTTTGAGACCATTGTTTCTTGTCTGATTCTCATTCAATGTAAAAATTTGGTCACTTTTGATGTTGTCAATTCCCTTTAGAATTTTAAAGACCTGTATCAAGTCACCTCTGAGTCTACGCTTTTTTAGGGAAAACAGATTCATATGTTTTAGTCGATTTTCGTATGATTTATTTTTGATATTTGGAATCAGTTTTGTGGCTCGCCGTTGTACTTTTTCCAGTCTGTCAATGTCTTTAATGAGATTCGGTGACCATACGGAAACAGCATATTCCAAATGTGGACGCAATCAGTCCTAGAAGCTTATTTGCTTTCTCAGAGGCTGAAATACACTGCTTGGATGATTTGAGGTCGTTACTGATAATTACGCCGAGATCTTTTTCACTATCCACTTTTGTTAACGAATTTCCAAATAACTTGTAATCGTACTTACTATTATTTTTACCTATGTGCATTACCTTGCATTTACTTGTGTTAAATTTCATTAGCCACTTTTCAGACCATTGCTGTAATTGATCTAAATCTTCTTGAATATCTAATTGGTTTGAGTGATCATTTGCCACTCCGCACAGTTTTGTATCATCAGCAAATTTGGAAACAGTAGATTTTAGTCCATGGTCTATATCATGGTCTATATCATTCCAATATTTCTGCAGAGGGTGCACTAACAGCAGCCAAGGAAGCCATCGACAATATAGACGACCAGGATTTGCCAGTGGGGAAAGATGATTTCTTAAAATTAGTCTCTCTGTGTATCAGGTTCGGGCCGTTCATGTTCAATGATGAGGAATACTGTTAGATACGTGGTCTGGCAATGGGGAATCCGCTCAGTGCGGTCCTAGCATCCTTATACATGGAGGTTTTGGAGAGAGATCATTTCATGAAAATTATGGGAAGAGGGACGTATTGGTTTCGATACGTAGACGACGTCCTAGTCATTGCTCCGGAAAAAAAAAATCAATATTAAACTCAATAGGCTGAACATGGTAGACAGGGATATTCAGTTTAGTGGAACACAAAGTGGACCAAAAGTTATCTTTCTTAGATGTAGTCATTTGGAGAATGGACAATGGTACGGTGAGTTTTTTGGTCTACAGGAAAGCAACAAATAAAAATGACCTCATTAACTACTTTTCGGCACAGTAAAAGGATAAAGAGAGGAGTGATAATTGGATTTTTTCTCAGAGCGTTCCGGGTATGCAGTGAGGAACATATCGACAGAGAGGTCAACTACATTTTCAAAGTGTTCTCAGGACTTAAATATCCAGAAGGGTTACTCCATAGTTTAAAGAAAATAGCGCTTAAAACAATGAAAAAGAAAAAGGATGAGGTAAAGGAGACTAAGGAAGGTGGCTTTATTGTGGTTCCCAACTCCAAGTACACAGAAGAGTTGGGACATTTACTCCGCAGAGCAGGGCTGAAGATTGCCAGTTCATCCAGTACGAAGATAGGTGAAATAGTGAGAGGTAAGGGTAGAAGAGAACACAATAACAACAGCATGGTTTACAGGATCCCATGTGGTGGCTGTGACCTGAACTACTTTGGAGAGACAGGAAGAGGCCTACACAAGCGGACATATGAGCACAAGAGTGACCTGAGAGCCCACCGAACATCAAACGCCTTGGTGGTTCATGC
>NC_134805.1:41334692-41339692 GCF_046742065.1 Oratosquilla oratoria | reverse complement strand
TATCAAGAGTGAAGAGAGGGCGAGGGAGGGAAGGGGTGGCTATTCTAGTAAGTGAAGAGATAGGTAAACGTGTAGTGGAGTGGAAGGAGGTTTTCTCAAGGATAATGTGGATGAAGGTGAAACTGGGAAAGGAGATGTGGGTCTTTGTAAGTGTATATGGGCCTGGCAGTGAGAAGAGTGTAGAAGAAAGGGAGGCTTTTTGGATAGATTTAAATGAGTGCATAGAGGATTTAGGGAGAAATGTCAATGTAATAGTACTGGGAGACCTTAATGCTAGGGTAGGAAATGGTCCAATTGATGGAGTGGTTGGGAAATGTGGAGTTCCAGGAAAGAATCGTAGTGGAGAGTTGATGATAGCAAAGAGAGTTGATGATAGCAAATACAGTGTTTCGGAAGAAAGTCAAGCATAAGTACACATGGGAGAGGGTGGTGGATGGAAGGGTGGTAGATAGAGCGTTGATGGATTATGTAGTGGTAAATAGGACTATGATAGGAAGAGTTAAGGATGTACATGTGCTAAGGGGAGAGGGTGGGGGAGTATCAGATCATTTTTTGGTGGAAGGTAAGTTGAGAGTGGAGGATAGATGGAGAAAGAGGAAAGGGACAAAAGGTAGGGAGGTGCTTAGACTGAACTCTTTAAATGAAAAGGAAAAGGAGAGGGAGTACAAGAGGAAGCTGAAGGAGGAGTGGGAGGGAGTGAAGGATAGAGTAGAGCTAGGTGTGGAGGAGGAATGGGGATGGTTCAAGGAGGGAGTCACAAAGTGTGCAAGGATGGTCTGTGGAACAAGAAGGACAGGAGGAAATAGAAGGAAGGGTAGTGAATGGTGGGATGAGGAAACAAAGAAGGTTGTAGAAGAGAAGAAGCGAGCTTTCACAGATTGGTTACAAAATAGGACAAGGGAGTCATATGAGAGGTACAAAGAAAAGAAAAGAGAAGTAAAGCAAAAGGTAAAGGAGGCAAAGAGGAGAGCAGATGTGAAGTGGGGTAAGAGTATGACAGAAAATTTTGAGAATAATAAAAAGATGTTTTGGAAAGAAATTAAGAGAGGAAGAGGAGGCGAATCAAGTAGAGAAGAAAAGGTAAAAGATGCAGATGGAGAGATGATAATGGAAGAGAAGGCAGTAAGGGGAAGATGGGCAGAATATTTTAGGGAGTTGCTAAATGTGAAGGAGGATAGGGAGGGAAAGATAGTTGCAGTGGGAAATGCTAAGAAAATGACCGTGGTGAGTGAGGAAAATGGAGGAGAAATAAGGAAGCATGAAGTGAAGGCACTTGTTAAGATGATGAAAGCAGGTAAGGCACCTGGTCTGGATGGATGCCATGCACAATGTCTAAAAAAAAGGAGGTACAGTGATGGTGGACTGGCTGGTGAGGTTATTTAATGTTTGCTGGAGAGAGGGTAGAGTGCCGGAGGACTGGAGGAGTGCCTATATAGTTCCACTTTACAAGGGAAAAGGGGACAAGTGTGAATGTAGTAGTTTCAGAGGGATTAGCTTGTTAAGTGTAGTTGGGAAGGCTTATGGGAGGATCTTGATTGAGAGGATTAGGAGAGGAACAGAGGGAGTAATTTGTGAGGAACAGTGTGGATTTAGGACAGGTAGAGGTTGTGTAGATCAGATCTTTGTGGTAAGACAGATATGTGAGAAAGCTATAGGAAAGGGGAAGGATGTTTTTTGGGCTTTTATGGATCTGGAAAAGGCTTACGATAGGGTAGACAGAAAGGCACTGTGGGAGGTTATGAAGATATATGGGATAGGAGGAAAGCTTCTAGGAGCTGTCAAGAGTTTTTATGTGAGTAGTAGAGCTTGTGTCAGGATTAGAAATGGAGAGAGTGAGTGGTTCGAGGTAACGGTGGGACTTCATCAAGGATGCGTTATGTCGCCCTGGCTGTTCAACTTATACATGGATGGGGTAGTGCGAGAGGTAAATGCAAGGGTAGTGGGTCAGGGATTGGAGGTGGTTAAAGAAAATGGAGAAAAGTGGGAGGTGAGCCAGCTGTTATTTGCTGACGACACTGCGCTTGTGGCAGGATCGGAGGAGGGATTGAGGAAGTTGGTGACAGAGTTTGGGAGAGTATGTGATAGAAGAAAGCTAAAGATAAATGTGGGTAAAAGTAAGGTGATGAGATGTACAAGGGGTGAAAGTGGCAGTAGACTGGAAGTGAGCATTAAGGGAGAGCGACTGGAGGAAGTGGATAGTTTTAGATACTTGGGTGCAAATGTGGCAGGAAAAGGTGGAGTGAAGGTGGAGGTAGAATGTAGATTGAGAGAAGCGAGTAAATACCTTGGTGGATTGAAGAGTGTAATGAGGAATAGACATTTGGGAATGGATGCTAAGAGGAGACTGTATGAAGGAGTGATTGTGCCAACAGCACTGTATGGGGCAGAAACTTGGAACATAAGAGAGGAAGAAAGAAGGAGTTTGAATGTGTTTGAGATGAGGTGTCTGAGAAGTATGATGGGGGTTACTAGGCTAGATAGAGTGAGAAATGAGGAGGTGAGGAGAAGAACGGGGGTGGAAAGGAAGTTGGGAGATAGGGTTGATGAAAGAGTATTAGGATGTTTTGGACACATGGAAAGAATGAGTGAAGAAAGACTACTAAAAGAGGTATGGAAGGCAGATGTGGAGGGAGTGAACATGAGGGGACGTCCTAGGATGAGGTGGATGGATGGGGTGAAGGGGGCTTTGGGGAAGAGGGGAATGTCTGTTGAGGAAGGACGGGAGAGGACAGAAGACAGGGGTGAATGGAGAATGGTTGTATATGGATGATGTTGTAATGCATGAGGTGGAATGGGCGGGGGGATGGGGGGTGAGGTAGTATGTGTGAGCAAAATTTGACGCAGCCCGAAGGGATTTCTCCCCGTCTTCTCCTTTTATGCATGGGGGGACGGAGAGGGGGGGTCGCCAATTTAATGAAGCGGCCTTGCTGTGGATGTGCTGTGTCTTGCGACACTGCTTCTGACCCAGGGCAGTGGACAAGGTGCAGGGATGACCCGTCATCCAGGAGGTGCTAAGATAAGAGGGAGGGTGGAGGGGTGTGGAGTGTATTCAGGGATGGAATGGGTGGGAATGATTTTATGCCTTTTCCTTTTTGGCTACCTCCCTTGTAAGGGGGAAAAAGCCTTGGTATATGTATGTATGTATATATATATATATATATATATATATATATATATATATATATGTGTGTGTGTGTGTGTGTGTGTGTGTGTGTGTGTGTGTGTGTGTGTGTGTGTGTGTGTGTGTGTGTGTGTGTGTGTGTGTGTGTGTGTGTGTGTGTGTGTATGTGTGTGTGTGTGTGGGTGTGTGGGTGTGTGTGTGTGTGTCTGTGTGTGTGTGAGTGTGTGTGTGAATGGAAAAGATGGTAAGGAAACTCTGGTTGAACCAGTACCACTAATAGTTCAACCTGAGTTTCCTTACCACCTTTTCCACTCATTTGTCACTCCTTCAAGCAACATATACATACATACATACATATATACATACATATATACATACATACATACATATATATATATATATGCAATAAAAACACTAGGAGCGTGTGTTCACAAATGCGTAAGTAACCACTAGGAAAAGTAAACTAACGAATCAGAGCGCTTTCGTGTAATTACATCTTCAGTGCAGATTCCTTCTTTGTATCTGCACTGAAGATGTAATTACACGAAAGCGCTCTGCTTCGTTAGTTTACTTTTTCCTAGTGGTTATTTACGCATATATATATATATATATATATATATATGCATATGTATATATATGTATGTATATTTATATATATATATATATATATATATATATATATATATAGATATGTGTGTGTGTGTGTATATATATTTTTTCATAGACAATTCAGTGAGAAGACCTGTGAGAAAGGGAAGCAATTGCACTTTGCTTTGTGGATCTGGAGAAAGCGTATGATAGAGTGTGTAATCTCACTATGGCTATTTAGCGTACATGTGGATGGAGGAATAAAAAAGGTGAATGCAAGAATCATGATTATGGGAATTTTATGGAGGAAGGTGGGCAAGAACACGTTAGATAACCTAATACACGTGTATGATACTGTTCTTTTATCGGCTCCAAGCGGTTTTTGAACAAATAAGGTAGGATTTGCCTGATAAGAAAACTAAAAGATGATGTATCAAAGACTAGAATAATGCTGGCAACCAAAAGGACACAAGGTTGATATACAGTTGTACGGGGATAAAGCGGACTTTAATTGGCAATCCGTGGGATGCCCTGTCCTAGTGTCCTTTATTCATCTATTCCGAGATGTATCAACGTCTTAGAGCAAGTATTCTTAAAGTAATGCCTCAATATCCCCGGGGAGTATTGAAACCAGCACTTGAGGGTATTCAAAAGAGCATCCTGGAAAATATTTTGTGTAAGAATTGCAGTTTATTCATTTATTTTCTGAAAATATAAATAAAAAATCCCACGAATTTATCTGTTTGTTCATAGCCGTCCTGTTTTCTCTCTGTTTATTTCAATAGGAAATTAAAAAGTTAAAAGTCGAGAGCATTAGGCTACTATTGGAGATGGTGTATCAGATTGACTTGGAATTGAACTTTTGTGTATCGGGGGCGAAAAACTTTAAGAACCTCTGTCTTAGAGGGGGTTTACACGGTCTAGGTTCGTCGAACGTGGTTCGACAGACACGTGTTTAAAGTGATGTTTGAACGGGGTATTTGGGGTTTAACCAACTTGTTTGACAACCAAATACCCCGTTCACACATAACTTTAAACACGTGTCTGTCGAACCGCGTTCGACCAACCGTTAGACCGTTAGAGGTTGTATTCTGCGTGTGTGTACTTCAACAAGTTTCAAACAAGAGAAACGTTGTATATAATTTAATAGAAGGTCTATCCTCACATGGTGTCTACTCTGACCATGCTGTCTGCAATTGCCATTTTAAATAATAAATTAGTCCAGTCATATGCATCTGAGAACTGAAATGCATGGAAGTGGAAGACTGGAAGGCGTGAGGGTAGGAGGCAC
>NC_134805.1:41319692-41322192 GCF_046742065.1 Oratosquilla oratoria | reverse complement strand
ACTTTCCGATCACGAGTAAAAAGAAAAAAAAAGTTCCCAATCTCGAACTGCTTCCCTTCCGAGTGGCACTTTCCTCTCTCTCATTCCGACTCCCTTCATCCCTCCACGCCCCTCTTCTCTCGATGGCGAAGGGGTTCTCGCCCCCTTCCCACCTCCCCCGTGGCATTTGGTTCCAGCCACCGCCAACCTGACCCTTGTTCATTTCCGCAGGTGAGTCGTCTTGATAGTGAGAGTGTTGGATCAGCATCTCTCGAAATTGGTACCCGACCCTCTCACTACGACGAGGCTTCCTCCTAACCGTCTTGATAAAGACATCTGCCGCCAACCACGACGTTCTCGTCACGGTGCGGTGACAAAGAACTTAACCCAAAGACCTCCCGGAGCTCCTGAAGGGCGAAAGGAACCCAAATTGACCCTTTTGAACAAAAGCCGTTCCAGTTTCGCCCTTTTGAAGATTAATCCCCCCATGTAAGAAAAAATAAAATAAATGAATGTATCATTCATCTATCATCAAATTTATTAACAAATCAAATTATGAATTATTTATGCAAAGGTTAGGTTTGGTTAGGTTAGGTTAGAATTCGTTTATTTATATTCGATTAGCTTACTTATTGTAAACATGTAAATGTGAAAATAAGACATTTTGAGCAATAGGGGCCAGTTTTGCTCTTTTGAAGAACGGGAATCCCAGCCAGACCAAAAGGGAACCCTGATCTTCAAAAACTCGACCTCCCTCACTCCCTCCATCTCTTCCTCCCTCCTCTCTCCCTCCTCCCCTTCCCTTCCTCCTTCTCCCCTTCCCTCTCCCTCCCCTCCCACTAGAGTTGGAGTAACGACCCGCAGCGCAGCGATACTGAAATTATTTCAGCCCTGGGCGGGATTCGAACCCGGACCGCCGTAGTGGCAGCCGGGAACTCTACCACTGTGCCACGAGTGTGTGTGTGTGTGTGTGTGTGTGTGTGTGTGTGTGTGTGTGTGTGTGTGTGTGTGTGTGTGTGTGTGTGTGTGTGTGTGTGTGTGTGTGTGTGTGTGTGTGTGTGTGTGTGTGTGTGTGTGTGTGTATGTGTGTGTGTATGTATGTGTATGTGTAATAGAATAAAGTAGATACTTTAAATTGCAGGAGTCAAATAGTATGTGCCACTCTCAGCAAGGTGTCCAACCCTGACACGAACGAAATCTCCCGCCGTTAGATCTGTAGAGCATAATAGAATCGCGTGACGTCAGGTAAAACAAGTTGTAAGAAGAATATCGCCCTAAGGAAAGGGTTCGTGGTGGAGCGCGCAAACAGGCCCACAATGTGAGCGCAAAAAAAAAAAAAAAAAAAAAAAAAAAAAAAAAAAAAAAATCCGTGTTACCTGATCTGTTGCCCTAAAATGGTCCTTTTCCTTCCCCGTCTTCCTCTTGTGTGATTTGGTACCGCGCGCGCGCACGCTTACGTCATCACTCTGCCTTGATTCCCACCTAGCGTCATCGAATGTGCAATTTTCGAGGAAAAGAATACAATGACGACTTCGCATCGTCACGCATAAATTTAAGAAATGCGATTAAAACAAAATTTAAAAAGTTCTCGTACGCTTTGATGCCTAAAATGATTTCTTCTTCTTTTTCGATTATAAACATGGGACCACATTTTCGTTTTCAATGTAACTCTATTGTGTTCGATGACTTAGAGTTGTCCACTGCGTAAGAACAGCTACTTATTGCGAGCAAAGAGGGAGCCAATGTCGCCACCAGCCAGGAAATACCTCGCATCTTTCGAAACATCGCCATCCATCCCACGAGAAGGAGCGAGAGAGAGACAGAGAGAGAGAGAGAGAGAGAGAGAGAGAGAGAGAGAGAGAGAGAGAGAGAGAGAGAGAGAGAGAGAGAGAGAGAGAGAGAGAGAGAGAGAGAGAGAGAGAGAGAGAGAGAGAGAGAGAGAGAGAGAGAGAGAGAGAGGGAGGGAGAGAGAGAGAGGGAGGAAGAGAGAAAGAGAGGAGAGATAGCTAAAGAGAGAGATAGACAGACAGACAGGTGGATAGATAGATAGATAGATAGATAGATAGATAGATAGATAGATAGATAGATAGGTAGGTAGGTAGATAGATAGATAGATAGATAGATAGATAGATAGGTAGGTAGGTAGATAGATAGATAAATAGAGAGAGAAAGAAAGAGGAGAGAGAAAGAGAGGAGAGAGAAAGAGAGGAGAGAGAGATAGATAGAGAGATAGACAGACAGACAGGTGGATATAGATAGGTAGGTAGGTAGATAGATAGATAGATAGATAGATAGATAGATAGATAGATAGATAGATAGATAGATAGATAGATAGATAGATAGATAGATAGATAGATGGATGGATAGATAGAGAGAGAGAGAGAGAGAGAGAGAGAGAGAGAGAGAGAGAGAGAGAGAGAGAGAGAGAGAGAGAGAGAGAGAGAGAGAGAGAGAGAGAGAGAGAGAGAGAGAGAGAGAGAGAGAGAGAGAGAGGGAGAGAGAGAGAGAGAAAGAGGGAGGG
>NC_134805.1:41312192-41314692 GCF_046742065.1 Oratosquilla oratoria | reverse complement strand
AGTTATTCGTGTACAGTTGTTTCTATAATTTTTGACATGTATGCTAAGTTTGATATTTGATCATTTTTGCGTACTTGGAAACTTAGGAAATATCATACTCGCACGATACTCGTATTTTTAGATATATTTTTTCTTTATAATTTCAGTTCTGCAATTAAAAGGAGTCATCTTCGCCGTAATTGTTTATACATATATCAAATGCTTTTCCCCCTTATAAGTGAATGGCCGAGTCAAAGCATATACCCACTTCATGAAAAATAAAAATCCCTTCCTCCCGCCACACTGCTCGGGGTCAGAGGTAATGCAGTGAGGCATAGCGTCCCCACAGGATTGCCCGACAGCCTGAGCTGGTTGACCCCCTCCGCTTCAGCGCATGGTGACCCCATACTACTTCCTCATCCGCTCAAAATAAATTGTGGAGCAAATGAGAATATCCACACAGGCCGCGTCCTACTTTCATCCATTCACGATCTTCATCCATTTATGCCTACCCTGTGTCCTCTCTCCTCCCTGCTCAACAGGCATTCGACGTACACCCAAACCCCCCTTAACCCCAATCCATCTCATTTGTGGTCTTGTTCTCACGTTCACTTCATCCAATGCTAATTTCCACATCCCCTTTGGTCGTCTTTCCCCCTCCTTCATTCTGTCCACATGCCCACACCACCTCAGCACTATATGACAACTCCCTTCTGACAAACTGCTCTCTGCATCACCTTCCTTTTTACCACTCTGTCCATCCTTAAAACACCCAACACATTTCTCAAATAATTCCACTGCTAAAACCTTCAGTTTCTTCCTCAAGTTTTCGTGATGCTCCAATGACAGTTCCCTTCCGACGCCTGCTCTCTGCCTCACCTCCCCTTTTATCACTCTATCCATCGTTGTAACACTTATTATATTTCTCAATTATGTGTTTCATACGGTTCTATGGGCGTCACACCTTCCTCCGCGCAACCTTCTCTTCGTATTCATCTTCAGGTAACCTCATAATCCCACGATCTCATACCTCATGACCTTTTGCATTCTACCTGTGCCAACGCTTCTCCTATACTGAACCTAGCAACCGTGTAACCAAGTCTAGGCAGTCTAGCATCCCCTAACTCTGGTTAACATCTGATTACTAGAAGGATATAGGAAAGTGAAGTAGAGTCATGTATTCAGCATTTCCCAGCATCTACTGGAATTGATTTCAGCATCCCAGGTTAAGAAACGTTGACCTAGTCCAGGAAGAAATCACGTTTCCATCAGCTGAATGAAATTGTCAGGCGTTAATCAGAACAGATATGAGATAAGGCAAGAAAATGTGGTTTGTGTAACCACTGACACCAAATCACCGTGCAAACAAGACGAGTCATGACGAGTCTGAATACCTTCACAGACCACTCGAACCGAGCTACTTTTACTGTATCGAAACACTCTTTTCTATTCTCATTCGTCATGTCTGTCTACCCCAGCCCCCCCAGCCCCCCTTCCCCACTCACCATTCACTGGGCCTCCCGTGTTGATCTCCCACAATCTCCTTCTTATATTTCCTTTCCCTCTACGGCCGGGAAAGCTCACTCTTTCCTTTCCACAAGTCATTAAACCTTATTGCTCCATTGGATTGTTTCGTGTCACAGCGCACTGCGCGTCGTTGCTTTTGTTCCTGTCACGGGAGGAGACAGTCTGGGTGTTTCGTGCCACCAACCGCCCCCCCCTCCCCGCCCCCGCCCCCGCCCCCGCCCCACAGCCATTTCACAACGCCATCTAGATAGCCACCAAACCATATCACTGCCCCCTTCTACTCACCCATTTGCTCTCTCATTTTGAACTGACAATAGTAATAACGATGATATTTGCTGTCTCGAATTTCACTGACTGGATACCCCCTGCGGCTGACAGCGGTCCTCGGGCTGTCCAATAGACCTCAGTGTTGTATTAGGCCCTGCTCACACTAGCGGTTTTAACTACACGGAAACTATATGGTATGAATTTAGACAGCTAATTATTCTTTCCACGGAAGGAATGTAATAGCCTTGAGATGATATCCCCCCAGCCATATACAGAAGAGTATCTAACAAACTTCTACAGACGCTGTCGACAGCAAGTGCCGGATATTACGTCACGTCGCGCTCCATCCGAGAGCGCGGAGACCGTGATCCTATTAGCACTGTGAATTACAGTTGTTAAAGTGATTAAAAGATGATCAAATATACCTATCTTGTGTGACGCCGCTGGGGAGAGAAGGTGGAGGAGGGTGATGTGAATGCAAGTAGTACACGTACGTAGGGATGAAAGGAGATGAGCGAGAAAAATGCCCTTGAATATGACACACGAAAAGGTAAATAAATGAAACAGATTAATATGAAACTACTAGATTATGTATGTAATAAACACACGTATGTATCCATTCATCTATACACAAACAGATAAATATATCTATTAATACATGCATACAAACATTAAAGTGTGGACATATATGTAGATATACGATATGAACGTAAAACCATGCAAATTT
>NC_134805.1:41297192-41302192 GCF_046742065.1 Oratosquilla oratoria | reverse complement strand
CGAAACATCCTTTTATGGACTTTTGGCCCCACGGCTTTAGTCACCCGAGGGTAGGGTGGCCTTGGACAAAACAACTGTATCTCGATAAGTCGATCAAAACACAGACAAAACGGAATAACATCATCTGGCATCAGCAGAATAAGTAGACAGATTAAATAAACAAATAATTAAAGACTCAGAGGTGACTTGATACAGGTCTTTAAGATTCTAAAGGGAATTGACAACATCAAAAGTGACAAAATTTTTACACTGAATGAGAATCCGACAAGAAATAAGGATCTCAAACTGTCAAGAAATAGACTTGATTTGAAAGTGGGTAGAAACAACTTCGCCAACTGTGTAGTTAATGAATAGAATAAGCTTCCTACGGAGCTTTAAGATACATTTAGATAAACACCTAAGCAAGATGCTGTAATGCCTGCAATTTAATTTATATTGTATATTTGTTTGTTATTATTTGTCTGTTTGTTTATTATTATTATTTGCTTGATTATCATTTATCATTAGTTATCTGTCAATTTATTATTATTTACTATTTACCTGTTTGTTTATTATTTAAATTTACCCATTTATTTATTCATTATATTTATTATTGTTTACATTATTACCATTTTTTTTATTTATATATTAATTAATATTATATTTTTTTTCGCATTCGACCTGGTAATGGACCATGGTATGCTCCTCCTTTGTAATCCTTTGTAAATAAATAAATAAACAAATAAATAACCATAAACGAATAGACAAATAGATATGTAAATAAATAAGCAAATAAAAAAATAAATAAAAACACGCCATTGCTCACAAAAGGTCAGTGACTTCCAGTTTTTTTCTTTTCTCACCGTGATCATCATGAGCAACGCACAAGGGTGCTCGCGGACACGCGCACGCACTCCAAGAACGTTTCATTCGGCTGAGAGTGAACCCGGATCGCAACGGAACATTTTTGGTCAGCCTTTTCTCCTCTGGCATTGTTTCTATTTTGGGTGCTGGCTTGCGATTCTTCATCATCATCATCATCATCATCATCATCATCATCGTCATCGTCGTCGTCGTCGTCGTCGTCATCATCATCATCATCATCATCATCATCATCATCATCATCATCATCATCATCATCATCATCATCATCATCATCATCATCATCATCATCATCATCATCATCATCATCATCATCATCATCATTATCGTCTATTTCTCTATATATTTATTTATTTATTTATTTATTTATTTTTATTTATTTATTTATTTATTTTTATTTTATTTTTTTTTTTTTTTCACCTGAAGGTACCCCGTCCCTGTCCCTCATCAAGGACCTCAAGGGGCCACTTCTTGGGGGTTGGGGGTTGGGGGTTCATGTCGCCCGAAAACGCGCCCGCAGTCTGACATTCGGGGAGGGTGTCACGACGCGACGGCGCGGCGCGTGTCGCAACAAACCCTCGAGGGGGGATGGGATTTTGTTCATAGAAAATTCTTTCTTCGTTGGACACTTTTTTAATATTAATAATTTTCATTGTTATTGTTATAATCAGTCATAATTATCATTATCATTATCGTTATCGTTATTGTTATTATTATTATCATTACGACTATTATTATCATTACCATATTTTCTCTTGATAGTATCGTGCTTTGAAGTTTTAGAGTACTGGAGGCTTGGAGTTTTGGAGTTTGAGAGTCTAGAATTTCATGTTTGGAGTTAGAGTTGTAGTTTGGAGTTCGGAGTTTGTTGTTTGGTTTGGGATTTGGAGTTTCGGTGTTGAAATTTGGAGTTTAGTGTTTTGTTTGGTGCTTGGAGTTTGGAGTTTCGGGGTTTAAATTTGGAATTTGAAATTTAGAGTTTGGTGTCTGGAATTAGGGGGTTTTGCTTGGAGTGTCGTGTTTGGAGTCTCGTGTTTAGAGTTTTCTGTTTGGCTTTTGAGTGTGTGTACATGTGCTGTACGTGTAGATATTCGCATCCGCATTCGAGCGTTTGTGCACATGTGTGCGAATTTTCAGTCGTTCAACTGTGTGTGAATTTGTGTCAGTGTGTATACCTGCTTTATCTATGTATTTCTATCACTTTTGTTTGTGTATTTTTTGTACATGTAATCGAGTGCTGTACATTTCTTAACTATAGATAGTTTTTGTGGGTACCGGGGCTCTGAGATATGCCCGGGTAATATAGGCAAAGGTGATAAACTCAGTTAAGAATATAAGAATGAAGGAGACTGCAAGAGACCATAATGCCTATACCAGGCAGTTGAAATGAAGCTTCTCATGGATTGAGGTCTTAATGTTATCAAATTAATACATACATACATATACCAAGGCTTTTTTTTTTCCCTTACCAGGGGGGTAGCCAAAAAGGACAAGGCACAAAAACATTCCCACCCATTTCATCCCCGAAAACACTCCACACCCCTCCACCCTCCCTCCCATTAATAGAAAATGGAAATAAACTACCATCACACTCACCAGTGATAAACTCAAAATATTCTTCCTCTTCTTCTTCTTCCTGTTCTTTGTCATCTTCATCAAGTTCTTCGTTTTCTTTGATGGTGTGTGAAAGCAGATATTTCGGTCCATGCTGAGGTATGAAAATAGTAAAACGTCATGAGTGCACAACCACTAAATGTTAATATATCCAAATATATATATATATATATATATATATATATATATATATATATATATATATATATATATATATATATATATATATATATATTTTTTTTTTTTTTTTTTTTTTTTTTTTTTTTTTATTAATTTCTCTCAGCAGCCTCTGCTGAACATTAGTTTTATGGACAAACTGGACGGTTGGCAAAGTTGTTTCTTTCTACTTTTACACATAACCTACATTCCCACAGTTTAATACACTGGTGCTCGTGTTGCATAAGGACATGAGAGCATAGTAATGGAGGAGACCGTAAGTGACCATAAGGCCTATGCTAGGCAGTTCCATATCCCTTAACACCTTCCATCCCTACCCATAAAGTTATCTAATCTTCTCTGAAAACAACCAATAGTTTCACAGTTCACTACATTGTTACTATGTCTATTCCAGTAGTTAACCTCTCTGTTGATAAACTATTTTTTGCCTATTTCTTCCTACATGCTTTCATTCGACCGAGAGCGATCTCCGAGAACATTTTGGGTTAAACCCGTAGGATGCCACCTCTCCTTTCACCTTTTTTTTTCATCTTAATTCGTTGCCGGTTTGGTTTATCATCGTTGTAACTCTTTGTGGCTTTGGTTTAGCTTTGGCTTTGTAGCTTTGGTTTATCATCATCGTAACTCTTTGTAGCTTTGGTTTAGCTTTGGCTTTGTACCTTTGGTTTATCATCATTGTAACTCTTTAGTTCAGCTTTGGTTTTGTAATTTTGTTTTATCATCATTGTAACTCTTTGTAGTTTTGTTTTAGCTTTGGCTTTGTAACTTTGTTTTATCATCATTGTAACTCTTTGTAGCTTTGGTTTAGCTTTGGCTTTGTAGCTTTGGTTTATCATATTCGTAACTCTTTGGAGCATTGAGTGATAGAGCCGCGCCCTCGCGAAGTTCGCAAATATTCTGGAACAACGGGGGAAAAGGACGAAATCACAACGAATTTTTTTTACCAAAGAAGAGGAAAAGAAAAAAGAGGAAGAAAAAGAGGAAGAAGAAGGAAAGGGAAGAAATCACAATGAAAAAATTTTGCACAAAGAAGAGGAAGAGAAAGAGGAGGAAGAAGAAGAGGAAGAAGAAGAGGAAAGGAAAAAGAGAGAGGAGGAGGAAGAAGAGATACATCTACTTGCGGAGCGATGGCATTTCACCAGCGCTTCTTTCTATGTAAAAAAAAAAAAAAAAATCGCTACGATTTCGTGAGATCTGCTGGGAGGTGGATGTCGGGAGAGGAGTCGACTCTCAGGAGATCGCATTGCTATTATTCCTTCAACCTCAGATTGATCGGCGGTACCATCTACTTCCAGAATTTTTTCCACAATAAAATAATTATGACAAACTATTTTTTAACAAAAATACATAGAATGTTATTTGACATGCTGAAAAAAAACTCCAACATATCAGATTCCTTCTCGAAAGCTATGGGCAGCAAATCTGCTCCAACAGTCGGAAAAGAAATAGCCCGGAGTAATGCGGCGTCGTTTGCGAGCTTCCTCGATGTCCCTGGACTTCAGGAACGCTGGGGCGGCGTCACGTCCAAGGGAATAAGGTGACTAGTTCCCGAAGAAGAAGGTTCTTCTCTTGAAGGAAAGTGCGGAGAGAACACAAAGGCATTGATGTTGGTTCTCCTACAATGAGATGTCATGACATCGATGGAGAACGATGTGACTGTTGTGAGGGTTAAGGAGGCAAGGTATTCAAGTGAAGTGATATATATTGCAAGAGTGAGCACATGCAGAAAGTCCTATTACAAAGGATTACAAAGGCAAAGCATGCCGACAGGAGACCTTTCGATCCATATCTAGGTCGGATGCAAAAAAAAAAAAAAAAAAAAAAAAAAAAAAAAAAAAAAAAAAAAAAAAAAAAAAAAAAAAAAAAAAAAAAAAAAAAAAAAAATCTCGAGAATGATGACTTGGAGACCCACACGACCTCATACTCGATTCTTTTGTGTCCGTGGACCAAGACAAATGCCTCTAATGTCACGTCAGTTTCCATGTAACTACTCTGTCCTCCAGACTCCTCTGTCGCCCTCAAGGCTCGTTCTTTGTCCCTCCGAGGCCACTTCAGTCCAATTCAGAGCCATATTCTTCACTTGCAGACCTTTGTTGTGTCCCTCTTAAATCGAGACGCTGGTGAATTCTTTTTCGGCGAAGAACTGTAATACAACACTTCTACGCAGTTCTCAATGTCGTTCTTACAATTTTTCGGCTGGCGCCAATTGATTTTATTCAGGCAAGGGAGTGGATTTAGGACAACGGTGGGAACTTACGACCGAGAGCCCATTTTGTCCCGACTTTATCCCTAAACTGAAGAAGAGAATCGACTGATATTAACTGGGACAAACAGATACAGGGAACTTG
>NC_134805.1:41279692-41292192 GCF_046742065.1 Oratosquilla oratoria | reverse complement strand
ACACACACACACACACACACACACACACACCATATATATATATATATATATATATATATATATATATAATACTGTATGTATGTATATATATATATATATGTATGTATATATATGTATATGTATACATATATATATATACTGTATATATGTATATATATATATATTATATACATATGTATATATATATATGTATATGTATATGTATATATATATAGTATGTATATATATATTATATACATATATATATATATATATATATATATATATATATATATATATATATATATAAAATTATGGGGGAAACACGGGTCTTTATCTGATTATCGAGTTTATTCCTGACGGTTTCGCTTACAATAGCTTCTTCAGAAGCTATTGTAAGCGAAACGGTCAGGAATAAACTCGATAAACAGATAAATACACGTTTTTCCCCTCAACATTTCCCATAATATATATATATACATGTACGTTATATATACGAGTATGTATATGTTTAGGAACGCTTTCCTGGAGTATAAACTGGGCATATAGTTCAGCTAACCTACAATGGACTTTCCCTGTGTCTTTCCAAAGATTTATCGATATCTTCTCCCGCAAGTGTTTTTACTCGTTTCATACTTTTTCAGAGCAAATATTATTTCTTCCTTTGTAATTCCTGGCTTTCTACTATCATGTGCAAATCAATTTATCGACCGAACTCTGATTTCTGCCTCTAGGTTTGCCCTGCGCAACATTATTTCGTACCTCCTGTTTTTGATCTGCATATTCCTTCTTCATTTCATTAAGGCGCTTGTCATACTGGATTATTTGCTTTATTTAATGTTTTTGTACTCCCTACTTTCTCTGCAAATTCCCAATTGATGTTCAATATATTCGTAATTACGATTTCTATTTACCTATAGTTATCTATTATTTATCTATATTTATCAATATATTCGTAATTACGATTTCTATTTATCTATGTACCAAGATATTTGCCCCCTTTGCAAGGGAGGTAGCCAAATCAAAGGCAGGTACCTACCCCCACCTATTCCACTCCCATCCACCACCCTCCCCCCCCTCTCTCATCTTAGCTCCTCATGGATAACGGATCATCCTTGGGTCAGAAGCAATGTAGCAAAACACACACACACACACACACACACACACACACACACACACACACACACACACACACACACACACACACACACACACACACACACACACAGACAGAGGAAATCTTTAAATGTGTTTGAGATGAAATGTCTGAGATGTATGGTAGGGGTTACTAGGTTGGATAGAGTGAGAAACGAGGAGATGAAGAGGAGAACGGGAGTTGAAAAGGAAATGGTAGATAGGGCTGATGTAAGACCATTGGGATGGTTTGGACATATGGAAAGATTGTGTGATGAAATATTAATAAAAGCGATGTGGAAGGCATAGGTGGATAGTGAACTTGAGAGGACGATCGAGGATGAGATGGATGGATGGGGTGAAGGGAGCGTTGAGCAAGAGGGGAATGTCTGTTGAGCAAAGAAGCGAGAAGACAGTAGATAGGGATGATTGGAGAGTGGCTGTGTATAGATGATATTGTTATGCAAGGAAGGGAGGGGTGGGGGCTTGGGGGATAGGGGGTGTGTATGTGTGAATGATATTTTGATGCAGCCCGAAGGGATTTCTTCTTTTATTCTGCACAAGGGGACGGAGAGCTGTGGTCGCCGATTAAGTGAAACGGCCTTGCCTAAGGATGTACTGTGTCTCGCTACAATGACGATTTATATACTCTATATTACCCTGGTTATTTCTTAGAACTCCAAATTCTATTTGAATTTCCAACTGACATTCCTTCGTGTTTCCTTTTTGAAGCTTCGTTTATTTCTTTCAGCACTGAAATTAGATTTAGTTGCACGACCTAATTTTTCAAATCATCACTACCTATAATCATTTCATTTGTAACAGTAACATAGATAACGTTGTTGCTCTCATTTGTTATGAAGTCTATATCGTTCTTTGTTGTACCACTTAGACTTGAAGTCAATTTATGATGTACACGCCTTTGGAAGATTTTTTATTTTTATTTTTCTCATCCTGTAGTTCTTTGCAAAACTAGTCATAATTAGTTTTGCAAAGAATCATAGGCGGGAGATTACAATTATTATCTCGCGCCTGTCATTTCTCTCACTCCTCCAAACATGTCAACACACTATTCACCTGCAATGCTATTCCCCACTTCAGCATTGAAGTCACCAACCAACAACGTATATCTAGTACTATTGTAGTCCATCACCAGACTTACGCCATCATAAAAGGACATGACATATTTTTAAAGTGCATTTTTCATATAGCCTAACCTCAACCCAAGACATCATAACTGAAACACGACTGAATTTCAATGCATTACCAGCAATCTCTCGATTAATCAAGATTACTACTTTACTAGACACATCCGTCTATCAACAAAAATTTGGAGAGTCGACTGAAAGAAAGAAAAATATATATACGAGTATGAACAATCCACACACCCCTTGACCTTGACCAATTCTCTTCATCAAAAAACAAGCTCCTGTTCCCACCTGTCTTAACCTATCCTAACCTAACCGAATCTACCCTAACCTAAACCATTGTATCTCAACCATCCAAACCTATCCTAACATATTCTAACCTATCCAAACCTTTTCCAGCCTATCCTAACTTTTCCCAGCCTAACCTATTCTAATATATCCTAACCTATCCTAAGTTATCCTTATCTAACTTATCATAACATATCCTAACCAATCTTAACCTATCACAACCTGTTTAAGTTATCCTAACCTATTATAACCCGTTCTAACCTATCCCAACCTAACTTATCCTATCTAAGATATCCTAAAATATACTAACCTAACCTATCAAATCATCCAAAAATATCCTAACCTAACCTAAACTATATGAATCTATCCTAACCTATACTAAGCTATCTACAAATTATGCAACTCATGTGAACAGAGGACGGCAGGTGTCCATGAAAAAACAATCTCCATTTTTTTCCAACAGATTTTTAGAGAAAGACATATATTTAGAAAAAGAGAATAAGATGCACTAATAAAAACGCTTTACAAAGGGTCAAGGGCAACTTACAGAACCTTGCAGAAGCTTGCACTTCCCACCTTCTTTGTCCAAGAGAGACGTCTTGGAGAGAGAAGGAGTGTCTGAAGACCCTTGGCAAATTGTCCCTAATATGCAAACATTATGCAACTATCAGTCAAGTCATTTTTGTTTCTTGTGGTGATTTAAAGAAAATGGCGTGAAATTGAAAATGATACCCTTTCTTTTCTTTCTTTCCCAGAAACTATCATCATTATAAAGAGTAGAAAAAATGCTATCATACTCTTTACGTTAAGAAATCGACTGTAGCATTTTCCAGATATGGATTCTCCCCCACCCCCTTGGCTGTCACTACTCCGTTCTCTCCTTTTCTTTTCCAGTTTCCATTAAAAAAAACATATAATTATTTCATGGCAGAACTGCATATTTTTACTCCGACTGCTGGCATGGCGACAGCTATGCATCTGTACGTCCCTACAGGGGTGTCGGGCGTCAGAAATTAGGTTGGGTTGAATGGGATTCAGAGAAGAGTGGAGAACTTTCGTTCGCACGGGATTGCTTAAACCAAGTGACCCAATTTTTATATGTGGTATTTCTAAAAATAACGTGACAATTATCATGACTATCAAGATTATTAAAAAAAAAACAAAAAAAACAACAGATGCCGTTTGTACAGACTAGAGGACTGGGTTGCCTCACCCGGGGATATCGAAAACTTACAATGCTCCACTGGATTAAGGTTGCAATTTTAGTAGCGAGTTAATTTCTTCAAGCATCAAAGACACCAGAGATTTGTAGAATGCAAACATACCATAGCATTTGAAGTGAGACGTATTTGAAATCTCCTTCTTGTTCTTCTGCTTCAACAACAACAAACTTCTTTGACTCCAGCACTCGTCAGCTGACAGTGTATGACGTCACACAAAAATAGCAGGCTTTTGTTTTTCTTTTTTGTCTACACTATTTTCTGTTAAATGATGCATAATTACCATTTCAAAACACAATAAATTCACTTCATTATTCTACATGATTTGAAAAATTATTTTCGAGAGTAAAGAAAACCAGCAAACGATTTTCTAAAGAAATGAATACTCAGTGAATCAGACTGGTCTTCATGAGCCAAAAGATCGTTTGGTTTTTATTATGCCTTATTGAGTGTGTTCAATACTGTTTGGATCTTTAATTTCTGCAGCTGAAAAAATGTCTGGCAAAACTAAAGCAAAACCCTTTCATCATAATTTCCCGTCGTTTGAAAAATCTGTTCTGATAGTTCTGTTGACATAATTTCTTTGGGAAATAGAAACGTTATCCTTTTGGTCCTACAGGTACTTCTAGAGCAGGGGTTCTCATTAGGGGTGAAATTCACCCCCAGGGGGGAATTTTGGGATTTCTGGGGGTGATTTGTGACCACAGTCAGCTTACGGGGTGAGGAAAGCAATTATAGGTTTTGGCCTATCTGGCCTGTCACCTGGGCTGGATTTATACTAATTTGGGGAAAATATATACTAATTTGGAAAAATAAAAGGGTTTTTAGTAATATTTGCATATTATTTAGAATGCACCTTTTGAAACAGACAATCTTGGAAAGGAGGGGGGGGAATGACATTCTGACAAATGGTGAAAGGGGTGAATGGGCCAAATAAGGCTGAGAACCTCTGTTCTAGAGGACAGCAAAAGAAAATTCAAAATTTGTGACAACGGTTAATTTGTGAATCATATGTTGGACTCGTGATCGACAGCTTTTACCATCCCGGATGAGAGCTCATATCTCATATATGATCGATCTATGGGTAATGCTTGACCTTACACGCACACACATACCCCCAACGAGAGTTGGAGTAACAACTCGCAGCGCAGCGATACTGAAATTATTTCAGCCCTGAACGGGATTCGAACTCGTACTGTTGAATTAGCAGTTGCGAACGCAATCTCTGCACCGTTGAGCAGTGTGTGCGTGTGCGTGCGTGCGTGTGTGTGTGTGTGTGTGTGTGTGTGTGTGTGTGTGTGTGTGTGTGTGTGTGTGTGTGTGTGTGTGTGTGTGTGTGTGTGTGTGTGTGTGTGTGTGTGTGTGTGTGTGTGTGTGTGTGTGTGTGTGTGTGTGTGTGTGTGTGTGTGTGTGTGTGTGCGTGTGTGTGTGTGTGTGTGTGTGTGTGTGTGTGTGTGTGTGTGTGTGTGCGTGTGTGTGTGTGTGTGTGTGTGTGTGTGTGTGTGTGTGTGTGTGTGTGTGTGTGTGTGTGTGTGTGTGTGTGTGTGTGTGTGTATGTGGTTGTATGTGTGTGGTTGTGCGTGTGTGTGCGCGTGTTTGTGTGTGCGTGTAGGCGTGTGTGTATGTGTATGTATGTATGTGTGTATATTTGTATGTGTGCACATATATATGCGTGTGTTCATATCTACGTGCACATATCCGTGTGCACGTAGATATCAGTCTTGTGTTACAACGAAGAAGCACTCTACCCGTTCCTTGTTGGCCTCGTGCGCAGTTGGCCCAATGGCTGACGAGAGAGAACATAGTGAAGGCTCCGTGTCATTTCGCGGAAAGGAACCTCGCCCAACCATGTTGCAACATGTCTACCATCACTAGCGCCATTGTCCACCGCGCGCTCCCACGCCCATCTCCCTACCCCATCCCCTCCCACTTCCCCTCGCCCCCACGCCCCCTCGCACCCACACCCCCTCACCCAAGCACGCATTATTATTATTATTATTATAAATTATTATTGTTATTATTATTATTGTTATCATTATTATCATCACCATTATCATCATCATCATCATCATCATCATCATCATCATCATCATCATCATCATCATCATCATCATCATCATCATCATCATCATCATCATCATCATCATCATCATCATCATGATTATTATTATTATCATCATTATCATTATTATCATTATTATCATCATTATCATTATTATTATTATTATTATTATTATTATTGTTATTATTATTATTATTATTATTGTTATTATTATTATTATTATTATTATTGTTATTATTATTATCATTATTATTGTTATTATTATTATTATTATCATTGTTATCATTATTATTATTATCATTATTATTATTATTATCATTATCATAATTATTGTTATTATTATTATTATTATTATTATCATCATCATTATTTCTTAACATAGTATTAAAGCGCAGTATGGTTTCTAAAGCCCGTAGACATCACAGGGAGCTGTCGTGTGACATGACACATCATTCATGACTCGTTTGCAATGCAGTGATCTGTGACGTCGTGTTATCTAATATGTTGTCAACAGGAAACGGCTGGTCGTGTAGTATATCAGGCAGGCACTTGTACATCTGGAGCCGTGAGGGATATGATCGTATTCATAAATTCACTCTATATTAAGGCGTTTGTTTGTCTCGTTTGAAGATATAAATATCTATTCCCAGACAAATATGAAAATTCTTAGATACGAAATACTATTCCCAAGTTTACATACATTCAGGACTAATTAAGGTGTACATAGCCACTGGAAATAGCACGTGCACACGCATGTACGTTTTTTTTTTTTTTTTTTTTTTATCAGTGTCTCTGATTACCACATCCTTTTCCGGTGCCACATTTGTTTTATATATCAGCTTCTGTCAAACAGTTTTTATTCATTCGTTCATTCATTCATTCACTCATTCATTCATTTATTCATTCATTCATTCATTATTGATTTATTTACTTATTTATCAAATTTATGCTATTCATTTATCTATCAGTTTATCTAAATTACAAATTCTAATTGTTTATTTATTTATTCTATTATATATCATCAATTATTCATTATCTATTTACGATTTACAATTCACAATTTACAATTTATGATTTATAATTTATAATCTATAATTCATAATTCATATTTATGATTTATGATTTATAATTTATAATTTATAATTTATAATTTATAATTTATAGTTTATGATTTATGATTTATAATTTACAATTTATGATTTATGATTTATAATTTATAACTTATAACTTATAACTTATAATTTGTAACTTATAATTTATAACTTATAACTTATAACTTATAACTTATAATTTATAATTTATAATTTGTAATTCATAATCTAAATTTATAATTTATAATTTATAATTTATAATTTATAATTTATAATTTATAATTTATAATTTATAATTTATAATTTATAATTTATAATTTATAATTTATAATTTATAAATCATAACTTATAATTTATAATTTGTAATTTATCATTTATATTTTCTGATTTATAATTTATAGCTTATGATTTATCATTTATCATTTATTAATCATTTATAATTTATCATTTCTAACTTATAACTTATAACATATAATTTATCATTTATCATTTATATTTTATCATTTATTATACATAATTTGTAATTTATTATTCATTATTTAGTATCTATTATTTATCATTTGTTGTTTATTATCCATTATTTACTATTTGTTATCTATTATTTATTACCTATTATTTATTACACTGGTCAACAAAGTTTATTAAAATATCTGTCCCACAAACAAAAGGAGGTGAACTTCATAGAAAATTGTCTGTTAATTTCAAATATATTTTCAGATTTTTTCTATCAGTTATTGTTTTCCTGTGATAGCATATTAAATTTTAAACAATTATAACTAATAATTGAGGGTGATATTTCAACGAAACTTACTTTTAAAATGTAGAAATATATGATTTTCTAGTGTATTTTGCTTCTGGAAAATACCTTTTTAGTTTCCAACAGTAATCAGCCAACATTGAAGAGCTCCACTTCCTTTGATACCGGGGTTTCCATGTTCAGAATGTCCTGGTGAAACCTCTCATCGTGCTCGTCACTGACGGCGCCAAGATCGGCAGGGAAAAAGTCCAAGTGAGAGTCTAGGAAGTGGATTTTCAGGCTAATATTGCATCCCATGGCCTTGTAGGAAGTCAATATCTTTTATGATTTTAGAATAGTCACTTACTCTTTGATTCCCCAAAAACGCTGCGCAAATTTTTTCTAAATGACAGCCATACAGCTTTTTTCAAGATCATTTAGCTTTTCATAAAAATTCTGGTCTTTCTCTGGTCTTTCATCAGCTCCCTAATCTGTGGTACAACAAAAATACCTTTGATTTTTGCGTCACCTACTATAGAAAACTTATTTTTCAAATGTGTCAATCCCTTGCCAATTTTATCCACACATTTAACAATTTTTTCATTAATCCTAGCTTAATATGCAAAGGAAGAAGATTTTTTTTACTGAATCAACAAGAGGATTGACAGCATTCTTCTTCCTTGGGGGTCAGAGATCGTTTCGGCCACACATTCTTTTCATAATGATTTTTCTTATTCCGACTGTCCCACTCACAGAGAAAGCAACAAAACTTTGTGTAACCCAGCTGCATTCCAAGTAAAATTGCCACAACCTTTAGGTCACCACAGATATTCCATTTATGTTCTTCATACTTAATTTTTTGCAATAGAAGCTTCATATTCTCATATGTTTCCTTCATGTTAGCTGCATGGGCCAGAGGAACAGAAAGTAACTTATTTCCATTATGAAGCAAAACAGCTTTCAGCTCACTTTTGAAGAGTCATTAAACAAGCGCTACTCATTCCTGTCATATGTATGGTTAACTTCCTCCATAACAGAATATCCATCATTGCAAAACATCACACCATCCTCAAGTAATAAAAAATTCAAAATCACAATGTCGCTTACAACAAAAAACTAACTTTGGATTCTTTCTGGAAAGCATTTCAGATTGCTTTTATGGTAAGTTTAAATCCCGCATATGATCATTCAGATCTCCCTGACTTAATAAATGTGTTCTACTTGAAGAACAGATTGGCTTTAAGAATCATTTAGATAAACACCTAAGCAAGATGCTGTAATGATTATAATTTATTTTATATTATTTGTTTTTGTTTTGTTATCATTTGTCTGTTTGATTCTCATTTATTATTAGTTATATGTCAATTTATTATTATTTACTATTTACCTGTTTGTTTATCATTTATCTATACATATACGTTTATTCATGTATTTTATTTGTTGTTTACATTATTATAGTTTTTATTTGTTAATTTATTATTATTATTATTGTTTTTCGCATCCGACCTAGATATAGACCAAAAGGTCTCCTGTCGGCATGCTCCGCCTTTTTAATCCTTTGTAATCCTTTGAAAGTGCATAAAAATTTCAATCAGTGTTGCCAAACTGTTATGCCAATCGCTTGATTGAAATCTATCCCACGTAACACATGTAACGTAACATACCGTGGGACACAAAATACTGTGGGTGATGAAAATATATATATATATATATATATATATATATATATATATATATATATATATATATATATATATATATATATATATATATATATATATATATTATTCTACATGCAAAAAAAAATACAGCTACAGTTTTTCTTGGGACAAATTATTTGTTGACAAGTGTTATTTATTATTTGTTATTTATTATTTATAATTAATAATTTATTAATGTTTATTAAGTATTATTCATTATTCATTGTTCATTGTTCATTATTCATTATTCATTATTTATCATTTATTATTTATTATCTATTATTTATTATTTATTATTATTTATTAATCATTATTTATTTATTATTTATCATTTATTATTTATTTATTATTTATTACTTATTATCTATTATATATTATCTATCATTATCATTTATCGTTTAGCATTTATCGTTTATCATTTGTAATTTCTAATTTATTATTTATTATTCATTGTATATTTATTTATTAACTTATATTTTATCATTTATCATTTATTATTCATTATTTATCATTCATCGTTTATTACTTATCATTTATTGTTTATTATTTATCATCTATTATTTATTTATATTTTATCATTTATTCTTTATTATTTGTTATTATTATTTATTATTTATTATTTATTTATTATTTATTATTTATTATTTATTATTTATTATTTATTATTTATTATTTATTATTTATTATTTATTATTTATTATTTATTATTTATTATTTATTATTTATTATTTATTATTTATTATTTATTTATTATTCATCATTTATTATCTATAATTTATTATTTGTCATTTATCATTCGTTATTTTTTCATTGCTTATTATCTTTCATTGATTATTTATCATTTATTACCTATTATGACTATCAATTATTTTTATTCATCATTTATTATCTATTATTTATTATTTGTCATTTAATATTCATTATTTTTTCATTGTTTATTATCTTTCATTGACTATTTATCATTTATTACCTATTATGACTATCAATTATTTGCTGTTTATTATAATTTCTATCTATCATTATCATCTATTATTTATTACATATCATTCATTATTCATTATTTACTGTTTATTATTCATTATCATTTATCATTCATCATTACCATTATTATTAGTAGTAATACATATATTCATCTAATTGTACACTTATTCTTTTATCTATTTACTTATTTCTTCATTTATCTACTTATATACTTATTTACCTATTTTTTTTTACTAATTTATTTATTTTTCATCTATCTATTTAGTTATCCATTCACCTATTTATCTATTTGTATACTAACTTGTTAATTTTTCATTTATCCATTCATTTATCTATTCAATACTCTATTCAATTATTTATATTTCTATTATCTTATTTATTTATTTTCTATTTACTTACTTATTTACTTATTCATTTATTTATTTATCAATCTGTTTTCTTTTATCTTTCCGACACTTTTAAGGGGTCATGACCTAATCTGATGGAGACCCTTCCCTCTTTCTCTTTGACCTACCTGGCGCCAGACGACTGTAATCCCTTTCCTTTTGCACCAATGGAGTGGTTAGCATTGTTGTGGATTTCTGACCGTTCCAGAAACCCAACGACCAAGGAAAAACTAAGCCTAATGACAAAATGTATCTATTCCACTTGTAAAAGAGGTGATAGTAACTCGTAATCATTTGAAAAAGAGGATTCCAACAGCATTGGTCTGAGGAGTTCCTGGTAAGCCTTCGACTGGCGGGGACGCGACACTGGTGGTGGGTACGACTTTCGCATCAAGCAACATTGCCCCTGGGTAGAAAATAAAGACCCAGGGATCTTTTAAGGCTAGGGACAGCGCTCCAAATGTTTGATACGAAAACTCGCCGTCGTCTGTGGGCACGAGTCCGTTTGTCTCCTCCCTCGTCTCCCTTCCGACGCGGTACATGCTTACCGTCACCCCAACCCCATCTGTGGCGGGTTCATTTCGATCGACGCTCCCCCTCCCACGACGCGCCTCGAGTTCGGTGACAACAGCAGCAGCTCCCGACGACTTCTCCTTCACCCTGGAGGTTCTAGCACACGGGGCAAAGATGACGGCGAACCTCGCTGCAGACACGTGACCACCTGGGGGGAGGGGTTAGACCTCGTTCTCGCCCCCGGGAGAACAGGAGGAAGAGGAGGAAGAAGAGGAGGGTGAGAAGGTGGAGGAGAAGGAAGAAGAGGAGAAGGAGGGGAAGAGAGAGATGTTGGAGGAGGGAGAAGAGTAGGAGATGGAGGAGGAAGAGGAGGAGAAAGAGAAGGAAGAGGAGGAGGTGGAGGAGGAGGAGGAGGAGGAGGAGGAGGAGGAGGAAGAGGAGGAACACAAAGGAACACAAGGGAAGAACAAACAACAGCAGGCCTATTGGCCCTGACGAGGCTGTTTGTGTTTACTAAACTAAGCTACAGTGAGAAAACAGGGCAACTAGGCAATACAAGATGAACTAACACTACTGCTACCAATATCTTATCCAATTACAATTAAATGCCGGGCTGTCAGATATTCTATTGCAAAGGATAATATTTCATTTGCGGATTAGAGTCCAAGTATTTATCTAAGTGATTTTTAAATGTTGTTATTGTGGTGGAGGAGGAGGAGGAAGATGGGGAGTGAGGGGCGCTTATCCTCTTTGTGTGCGTGTGCGTGTGCGTGCGTGTGTGTGTGCGTGTGCGTGCGTGTGTGTCTGTGTGTGTGTGTGTGTGTGTGTGTGTGTGTGTGTGTGTGTGTGTGTGTGTGTGTGTGTGTGTGTGTGTGTGTGTGTGTGTGTGTGTGTGTGTGTGTGTGTGTGTGTGTGTGTGTGTGTGTGTGTGTGTGTGTGTGTGTGTGTGTGTGTGTGTGTGTGTGTGTCTGTATCTGTGTCACGACATGCATGTATGAAAGGCTACAAGTATGCAAAACATAAAATACAAATAGATCAGCACCTCCCGATGATTACGAAGGAAAATACGACCCAGGTGGAGAGACCCCATGATGATGATGATGGGTCTTCCAAACACGGCAAGGCTAACCAGGCAAATGGACGGATGTTGGACAACAACTTGGAGGAAAAAAGACAAACTACGAATAGAACGGGACAGATCAATGATGACATAAATGCGAAAACATCTCTATTCTCGGCCCGTAGCGACAATGAGAGCGAGT